>NC_020492.1:20636139-20639263 GCF_000184155.1 Fragaria vesca subsp. vesca | reverse complement strand
TTAGGATCCCGAGGTCAGTATGAGAAGAATTGAAGACTTCACAGGTTTGGAAATTCACTCAGTTCCTCAAAGAGTAACAGTTCCAACAACTTTACCGAACACGGTAGTTGTGAGTCATTTAGGCTCGTTTACGAGTAAAATGATAAAGGTCACGAGCTTTTGATGCTAAAATCGTTCAATAGATCTTAGGAGATGTCTATAAGAACACATTAATGGAAAAAAACCAGAGATATAAAAAATATGAAATTTCTCAAGACTCGTGGGCTATAGGCTATAACAAGAGGTTTTGGCACAAATTGGGTGAAACTTGAAAAGATGGGTAACACCTAAGATTTTTTTAAAATTGAGGTACCCGAGGTCAGTATGAGAAGAGTTGGAGACTCCATAAGATTGGCAATTCATTCACTTCCTCTGAAAGTAACAGTTCCAACAACTTTAACGAATAGGGTAGTTGTGAGTCATTTAGACACGATCACAAGTAAAATGATAAATGCCACGAGCTTTTGATGCTAAAATGATTCAATAAATGTTATGAGATGTCTCTAGGCACACATGAATAGAAAAAAACCAGAGGCTCAGAAAAAGTGAAATTTCTCAAAAAGGGGTTTTTCTCAAATTGGGTGAAATTTTAAAAATGTGTAACACGTAAGTTTTTTGCGAAATTGAGGATCCTGAGGTCAATATGAGAAGAATTGAAGACTTCACAGGCTTGGAAATTCACTCAGTTCCTCTGAAAGTAACAATTCCAACAACTTTACCGAACACGGTTGTTGTTATTCATTTAGGCTCGATTGTATGTAAAATGATAAATGCCACGAGTTTTTGATGCTACAATGGTTCAATAGATGTTATGAGGTCTATAACAAATAGAAAAAACCAGAGGTTCAGAAAAGTGAAATTTCTCAAAAACTTATGTGTTATAACAAGTGTTTTTGGCTCAAATTGGGTGAAACTTGAAAAGATTTGTAACACGTAAACTTTTTCAAAATTGAGGATCCAGATATCAGTATGAGAAGAATTGAAAACTTCACATGCTTGGAAATTCACTCAGTTCCTTTGAAAATAACAGTTCCAACAACTTTAGCGAACACGGTAGTCGTGAGTCATTTAGGCTCGATACAAGTAAATTGATATACGTCACGAGTTTTTAATGCTAAAATGGTTCAATAGATCTTAGGGTATGTCTATAAGCACACATGAATTAAAAATAAAAAATAAAAACAGAGATCTAAAAAATGTTAAATTTCTCAAAACTCGTGGGCTATAGGACAAAGGGTTTTGGCACAAATTGGGTGAAACTTAAAAATATGGGTAACACCTAAGCTTTTTCAAAAATAAGGTTTCCGAGGTTAGTATGAGAAGAATTGAAGACTCCACAAGATTGACAATTCATTCACTTCCTCTGAAAGTAACAGTCCCAACAACTTTACCGAACACGATACTCGTGAGTCATTTTGGCTCGATCGCAAGTAGAATGATAAATGTTACGAGCTTTTGATGTTATAATGATTTATTAAATGTTAGGAAGTGTCTAAGCACACAAGAATGACAAAAAAAAAAACCACAGGTTCAAAAAATGTGAAATTTCTCAAAAACTCGTGGGTTATAGGCTATAACAACGCATTTTGGTTCAAATTAGATGAAATTTGATAAGATGGGTAACACATAAGCTTTTATAAAATTGAGGTTTCCGAGGTCAATATTGAGGTTCCCGAGGTCAGTATAATAAGAATTGAAGACTCTACAAGATTGGTGGGTATGCTAACCTGTCTCATTTTGGTTTTCTCAGTTTACCAAATGTGTATTCATCATTTTCTTGTAATATCCTCACGAGAAATTTTATTAACACATCTCTAAATGTTAGATACACATCTCTTTTTTTATATAAATTATATAAGACTTTGTGGGTACATAAAATTACCAAAAAAGACATTCATATCAAAAATAAAGAAACTTAGTTGAAATAAAATATCTTGTTTAAGACGTTCATATTAACTATTGTACTTCAAACACTTTTTTAATTTTTAGTTTGAATCGAGTACTAATATTGTGACACCGCATATGAATATTATGCAATGGTTCCCAAGAATCGATTAATTTAGTTTTACACAAGATTGAACATTTTGATGCTGAAAGTTCCGTTAAGGACTTTAGTGATGTATTGTCTTGTTTTGTTTTGATTCGGTAGGCTCAAGAAATTTTGAAATAAATTTGAGTAAGAGGCTCCTTGAAAAAAAAATTTGTCGAGCAAAACTGATGGGAGAAGATTTTAACAAAGGGAAAATCCCTCGGAGAAGATTTTAACAAAGGGAAAATCCCTCGGAGAAGATTTTAACAAGGTGAAACCCTTTAGAGAAAAAAATAAAAACCTTCAAGGAATATGTTAATGAGATGAAACAATGAGGATGTTAAATGAGTTGTGTAGTGAAACAATAAAGATTTTTGAATAAATTGAGTAGCAGATCTAAAAAAATATGTGTAGTAAATGAGTTGTGTATTTAGTGAATAAGTTGTGTATGTTAAATGAAGGTATAGTAGAAAGTCTGGGTATGTGTATCTAGTAAAATGTTAAAACAAAAAAAGTTAATATGTAATGTATTAAGTATGAAATGTGTATCTAGTAATTAGATATGTGTTAATAAAATTTCTCTTTTCTCACACTATCTAGAGAACCCAGTTTTCAATTTTTCCTGATAGCTTTCTAGCTCAACGCAAACTATCCATATCATACTTTAGAGCGGATTCAGTGCATCATGATGCACTAGAACCAGTAGTTAGAAAGTCACGTGCCTTAACAGATCTCTAACTGAGGTTAGCTGGTTAGTGGTATCGATGTACAGTAAAAATCAAAATTACCATTAACTTGTGGGAAGACTTTGATCGAACCAGACCATTGCTCTCTCGTCTCCCAGAAACTTTTCGACTCGAATCAGATGTCGTGCTAATCGAACAAACAAATTATGGGTTTAAAGTTTTCGGATCTAGTAATTTCTACCTCAAAGAAATGATAGCAATTCTCTCAAAATCAATATTTCTTAATAAAAGCAAGAAAAAGTGCCGGAGCGAGCTTTTTTTGCAGAAGAAAAAGCTCTGTTGCTGCCGAGCGCAAGGAAGAAGACGAAGT
>NC_020492.1:20613209-20635810 GCF_000184155.1 Fragaria vesca subsp. vesca | reverse complement strand
GGACATTAATAAGTTGATCTCGCATAAGAGTAATAAGATAACTCAATTGCTCTCACATTTGAAAACAAATGGTTTAAGAAGTCTTGAACATTAATAAGTTGATCTCGCATGGGAGTAACAAGATGACTCCACTTTTACGTTTGCTCTCACATTTGAAAACAAGTGATTAAAAAAATCTTGAACATTGATAAGTTGATCTCATATGGGAGCAACAAGATGACTCCACTTTAGTTATGCGTTTGAAAACATATGATTAAGTTATATTAAATAGAAATTTCACTTATATCAAATGATACGACATTAATTTGAAGCAATGAATCAAGCGATCAAGCGATGATCTCCTCTTTGTTCTCGAAGAAGACCATCGGATCCTCCTTCATGGAGTTGTCCTCCATCGACGACGGCACCAAGTCGTTCACAATCTCTCTTGTGTTGGTGAGTTCAAAGATTATGATGAACATCTATGCGCAACAGATCCAATAATGGTCAAAGTCAAAGCTGAAGCCAAAAAGAAGAGCTCATGAAGCTAAGTTTTATGAAGGTGCCTAAACCTCCTAGCCATAATCTCATTGGCAAAGAGGTGCTTTAATTTTTTTATTTTTTATTCTCAAGCTAATTATTTGTCTTACCAAGCCCATGTATAAATACATTACATGTCATTTGAGTTGGCTCAAACCCACAAAGTGAAAATAATAACCAAAGTTATAAGAGATAATTTATTTGACTAGTATAGTTTTTTTTTATTCCCTTTAAAAATGTAATTCGTTTACTTACTTATTTTGAAGTTCATTGAAGAAATAAAAGGACACTAAAATAAAGAATCTAGTTAAAACGAATCAATAATATATAAGAGTTTACTGATGGTTCAAACTTACATGACATACGTCACAGGATTGATATATGGCCATCCGTTCTAAAATGTTCATACTTTATTTTAATTCTTGATGGTTCGACCAATATAACCTAAAACGTGAAACATTGCGGTACATATTCGCAATCTGAGGATACGTTGTATGGTGGGATATATAAAATTATTTATATATTAATTAAAATAAATTATTTATGATTAAAACAATTCTTATGAAAAATAATAAATAGATATCATAACTAATCCTAATCCTAATCCTGATAGCATAATTTACACGTTTACCCCTTATATGAGCACTAAGAGATCCACATTAGTCAAATGGGTAAATAGGTAAAGTTCATAGTTATTACATTTTAACAAAAAAAAAAGAATAATAATAATCCCTCCTTGCATTTCCAGAAACTAAAAAGGAAATAAAAACTCTCACTAAAAAGACTTAATTGTGTATCCAAAACAAAAAAACAAAAACAAAAAAATAAAAATTAATAAAAGTCAAGCATTGATAATCTCTCCCATTGATATTGGAATTAATTGCCCATGTAATATTTATTGTAGCCTTACCTATTTTTACCATGTTGATTGGATATTTTTTTTTGTCTCAATTATCTAACGGTGTGTTAGTATCGGTGTTAGTGTCATGTAATTGACTGCATTAAATAAATGATTATGATTGGTCAGTGACTATTGGTTCACTTGAACCTTGGTGCACTGAAGAACTTTTGATCATACTTAGAACTAGATCTTAAGGATGAATATAAACCCAAACTTGTGGTGCACTCAATCTACCGCAATTGCTTCCGGTAAATTTTTCATTTTCACCTGATTCATCACTGCCTTGTAATGTTCTTACACTTGGTGCAAATGTCCTTGTGTTCCTGATCAGAAAGTGAGAATGTTAAGGTGCATTCTTGATTCTACTAATCCCTGTTTAAGATAGGAAACATCCCAAAGTTCCTCGGCCAACATCATTGGATACTGCTCGATTTAAAGCTTTGGTGTAGCAACAACTGTATGGTTAAATTAGATAGAACAAGAGCTATAGATACCATCTACTTGCATATAACTATCTATATGTATCAATGTATGTGCATAATTAGTCTTCAATAATCTCATTAGCTTTGATTTGATAAACAGGAATCCCTTGACAATTTACTGGTTTGATTATTTAATCAGACACCAATTTAAAAAGTTATAGAATGGTTGAGTTGACCTACAAGACATCTTTGCGTGGGGCGCAAGAGGTTTCTTGTCTTAAATAGAAAGCCTTAAACCTCTGTATGTAATAGACATCTGCTCGAAGTCCCAATCATGAAGTGGCTTTATCATATTGATCTCATTGCTTACTGTTTAGGACTACATTTATATATGATGCTATGTTGGGGGGATAACTAAAATCTTGAATTCAGTTACTGAAACCCAGAATTTGATATGTGCTAGGCAACAAACACAAGATATGGAGGAATTGGAACCTAGTTTGAAACCCAGAATTGAAGAGGCTGTGAAGGTGGTTGCAAAAATGGGTCAAGATAAACTTTGGTTCAATGAAAAATTGACGCAAAAGAAGGTATGTTAAATTCTCTACATGTTTTAAGGTATGATGTGCTAGCTGCTAGCAGCTGCTAGCTAGTGAACACGTATATGATATCAAATTAACTTTCCTGTCAATAGCTTGATAGGGGTGGTTTACTATATCTGAATTGGCGTAAAGAGGAACTCGCACATTCTGTGATCCTTGAAAGGAAGAAAATAGATCTTCTGGAACTACTTCTACATAAGCTTCGTTTCACAGATAATGGTTACCAAAAGAAACCAATTGAGGCATGCTTGTCAGCACAAGAGATTAAGAAACATGTAAGAATCACTTCTTTGTTATATAATCATAAACACATGTACAATGTATGCATGTCAGAATGTAAGAATTGATGGGCGCAGAACTTGCGTTTTCGGATGGTACATGAAAGCAAGAGTTTGGCTAGTGAAAAGCGGCTTCTGAAAGAGATTAAAGGGAGCCAGAAGCTGCAGGAGGAGGATGACAGTTTTGCTTCATTTTGTACTCAATGTGAAGCAGATCTTGCATATGTTACTAAACATGTAAGATTGAAAATTAAAGATAAATCACTGCTTAAAGTCAGTACATACTGACCAGTTACTTAAATATGCTTCATGAACTTATTCTTTCGATTTTGTTTGTTTGACAGTTGAAACAGATTGGGAACATATATACAAGGCACAGTAGGTACCCTAATTGGTGGTGGAATATTGCTCGTGATGAACAGATGTGGTGGTTACAACACCGAATGCCATTTCTGATCAGCAAGGGAGATACTAAAGACCGCGAAGGAGAAATCAGAGATCTTAAATGCAGAATAGAAAGATGTGGAGTTGTACTGCTAAAGAAAGCAGATAAAACACCAATTGCTGATGATACAAATGCAAATGCTAGTCCTACTCTCGTGAGGGGAAAGACTAGGACTTCTTTGGTTTCAAAAAAGGCCTTACAAGAACAAATTAAGGTAACTCATGAATTAAGATACAAAATTTGTAGCTTAATTTTTGTTTTTCTTCTTTTATTTTTGGTCTTTGGTAATGTAACTATTATTCTGCCATATTGCAGCTTTCTGGTAAGAAAATAGAGGAATCAAGGAAAACCCTATTGGCTCTCGGCCTTGGGCCAAAAAGTTGTAAAGCTCAGAGAAACTTGGTGGGTGTGGAAAAGGAGATGGCATCACTGAGGAAGAAATTGCCGGGACTAGATCAGAGGAAAAGTGAAGCACACCAATGCATTCTGGAACTCTTCACAAAACAACAAGACTAGCTGTGAGGCATGAGGCAATTGGCACAGTACAATGAACACAACTCGTTGATCACAAAATAAACTTCATTACAACACCCATTCACCAAATACTCAATCTCATCTCAGCAAATACTTAAACATTGAATTATATTTTTGATGCTCAATATTTCATCAAAAATGCTAGCTAGCAATTCTCTAATTCAGGTACATGTACATATAAGTACAGTACCATGTTCATCTTCTTGTACTATTTTTCTTTCCCATATATATTTGAGCCTCTGTTGTAGTAGGTTGGATGAATAATAAACCCAAACTTATTGTGACTAGCTTCATCTATCATTGTGAATGAAATACCACTAGTGCTATCTGTGCGTTTATGATAAAGTAGTCTCATTAGTATGTGGTTCACATCTAAATCTAATAGGTAATGGGTAGAGTGTCCCAAATCCTTATAAACCCACAAACAATGTCTCATATTCCCGATGTGAGATTGATATCTCAACAGTTTATATATGTTTCTAATTCCAGTGTCAAATGATGTAGACAAATGATTAAACAGTTGCCCAGTAAGCAAGAGCTTACATCAAGTTGATAAATTTTCGGATTGAGGACTTTATCTTAAGATTTTTATCTTGTTTGTTTATCAAGAAGAACGAATCGTCTTAAGAGAACAGAAAATAAGAAACAGAATGGCCATGAAGATCACATATACAAGGTCCGACTCCAACCAAAGCGTAATGAACAATTGCGCATACAACTGATACAAGCAATAGCCATACTGATATTTTATTTTTATTTTCCATTTTCGAATGGTGGACATCAATCACACGCCATCTCCATTTGCTGAGCTTTGAATCGATCATGAAGAATCCTTTGACAAGGTTTTGGCTTGATGATTATGATACTAATTAGTTAAAACTTTAGAAGGTTATAGAGTTGACCTAAACCTACTCTTTGCGTGGGGTGCAAGAGGCTCTTGCTTATAAAAATACGAAGACTTGTACCCCTTCATCACTTCATGCAATACACAGCAAATTATTCCCAATCAAACAGTTTGAATCACTTCAGGTATATTCATGAACCGCTTTATCACATTGATTTTATTGATTATTATCTACAATGTTGTTCTTTTTTCTGATAAAAGATTATTGTCTACTATGTTATTTCACGTTTATAGTCTCTGCTTTGTTGAGGTAAGGTGAATTAGAAGCTCTATCTAGTTACTAAAAGACTAAAACCCAGAACTTTTGTTGTGTTCCATCAGCCAAAGGCCCAAAGCAAACACTATATGGAGCTGGAATTGGAAACAAGTATAAAAGCCGAAATTGAAGAGGCTGAGAAATTGATTGCAATGATAGGTGGAGAAAAACTTCAGCTCACTGATTCACTAGGGCAGATGATGGTATGTTAAACAGGTTATAGCTGTATGTTTATATGATTGTATGTATGTGCTAGCTATCTAGTGACAACTTCAATGATCAAACTAACCTTTCCTGTGCGCATATAGTTTGATCATCGATGTTTGCTGTCTCGGTTGGTAGACCTCAATTGTCGTAAAGAAGAACTCGTACATTCTGTGATTCATCAAAGGAGGAAGATGGATCTACTGCAACTACTTCCACATAAGCTTCGTTTCGCAGACAACACTTACCAAAAGAAACCGATCAAGTCATGCTTGTCTGCACAAGAGATGAGTAAACATGTAAGGATCAGAAATTAATCAAATTATACATGTATAGTCATGGACAATGTATGCATGTAACAATGCAAACATTTATTTATGAAATTTGATGCAGAACTTGCATTTCCGGATGGAACATGGAAGCAAGAGTTTGGTTAAGGAAAAGAGGCTTCTGAAAGAGATGAAAGTGAGCCAGAATGAAGCGGAGGATGGTTTTGCTTCATTTTGGACTCAATGGGAAGACGATTTGACAAATGCGTCTGAAAATGTAAGATTAAGTAAAAAAAAAAAAGTTGAATAATCAAGCACCAGTTACCTTATATTCTTCTAATTCTCTGGATTTGGCTTTTCTGACTGTTGAAGCAGATTATCAGATACAGAAGGTATGGGAATGGGATAGTCCGCATTGATTTGCATTCTTTGAAACAGACTTGGTGGTTGCAACACCAGATGCCATTCCTAATCAGCAAAGGAGATATCAAAGACCGCGAAGGAGAAATCAGAGAACTCGAGTGGAGAATAGAAACATGTGGAGTAGGATTGCCACTATTGCAAAAGAAAGCAGATAAAACACTACTTGCTTTCAATAGAAGTGCAGATGCTAATCCTACTCCTGTGAAGGGAAAGACTTGGACTTGTTTGGTAACAAAAAATAAATTACAGGACCAAATAAAGGTAACTCATCAAATAGGACACAGACATTAATTTGTAGCACAAGTTTTTCTGGTTTCTCTGCCTTTCTGGTGTGTAACTAATTTTCTGTCACAATTGATTAAGCAGCTTGCCAGTAAGAATATAGAGGAATCAAGGAAAACCCAGCTGGCTCTTGGTCTTGGGCTAAAACTCAGTGACGTTCAGAGAGAACTGGTGACTATTGAAAGGGATATGGAATCACTGAAGAAGAAAATGACATTGATAGATCAGAAGAAAGATGAAGCACACCAATACATTCTCAAACTCAGAAAACAACAGGCATGACTAGGTATGAACTATGAGTCTAATCACAAAAAGTTAACAAACCTCATTACATAACTCTTCATTTACACACAATTCACAGTAAACCAAATTGGAAATCAACCTCTTCTGAGTTTTAAACAAAGTTGTCAAATGTAGTTCAAGTGTCAAATCAATCACCTACTTTGGTTTCTAGCTAGTTATTAGTACTGGTTAACTAATAAATCAAAATTTTGCGAGTTATTTTGCACCTTTCAAGATCCTCATAGTTACTGACATTGACATTCTCACTTTATATAAATGCAGGTTGAGAGATTCGTGTCTTGTTAGTTGGTCAATCCTTGTCAGATCTAATAACCTCAAGAGCTGCAACTGTACCAAATATCAAGCCACAAATTGCTTCATAGTTCATAGACACACAAAAAACCAAAAAGAGACACATGAAAAGTGATGGCAAGAAAGTGCAGTAATTAACTAGCTACTAGGGCCAAATCTCTAGTTGAGCTCTATTTTATGTACTATTTGGTAGATCTATGGACCTCAAATTCCTTAATGCCAATTTGTTGTACTTCACCTAGATCTATGGATCTACTTGAGCATAAAGCATTACTTATATATCAAAAATTGTAAAGAACATACTTTGTAACAAAAGTAAAATGCATGCTTCAAAAACCAAGAAACGGAAGTGTACAACTAATCATTTTTATTTTCATCCAGTTTATTTTATGATGTTTATGAAATTTAAACAATTACGGTGTGATGACAACTTAAACAACCAACATATCACAACTCATCGACGGAGATGATGTATCAATCTCGCTCTCTCGCTCTCTGGAGCATCCACATTGTTGGCGTTTGGCTAATTGCCAGACCTGTTTTGCTGTTAATATCCCATTAAAAGTTAATATAAAAATCCCATCTTTTTCAACGTAAACCCAAAAACCAAAACCAAAAATGGTAGCGTGAGACAGCAGAAAACCAAAGCTCACAGACACCCCAAAGGGCAAAGGCACAGTCTTTCTTCTTTTTTCTCATACCCCAATAATCAAGATTCGATTTTTATTTGGAGAAGCGATGTGGGAGTCGATCTTTCTGACGTTGGCGGCGACGGCCGGAAACAACATCGGCAAAATTCTTCAGAAGAAGGGCACCGTCATTCTTCCCCCTCTCTCTTTGAAGCTCAAGGCACTCTTCTCTTTACCCATTTTGCCCCTTTCTTCATTGCATGTGTTATGATTGGTATTGATTGCCAAGAATGTGTTTTGGGTTTATGGAATTGGATTCAGGATGAGTTGCCAATTGGGTTTCTGATTTTGTTGCAAGCAAATGTTGGTGTTGCATGATGAAGATTTGAAAGGATTGCTAATTGGGTCTGTGTTTGTTGTAGGTGATAAGGGCGTATGCCTTGAACAAAGCTTGGTTGATAGGATTTCTGATGGATATATTTGGAGCCTTGCTCATGTTGAGAGCATTGTCTCTTGCTCCTGTAAGTGTTTCAGCTCCAAGCTCTATTTGTTTGTTATTTTCTTTACATTTTGCTTAACGTTCAGTTTGTGCATTGATTCATATTCTTGGTCTAGTTGAGATTTATGATATATGCTGAAGTACAGTTTAATTGAAATGCATGTTGAAAAGAACCTGAATTTGAACTTGTATTGGTCAATGTGGCTCTGGGTCAGAATCTGGTCGGGTCAAGCTAAGATGCTTATTCGTCTAGTTGGTGTTTGATCTTGTCCAGTTTTATGTGTGCTGAGAATCTTGATGGTGTACTTTCAGGTATCTGTCATCCAACCAGTTTCTGGGTGTGGACTTGCTATCCTTTCGATATTTTCCCATTTTTATCTGAAGGAAATCATGAATGCTGTTGACTGGATGGGGATTACCTTAGCAGGCATTGGCACTATAGGTAATGTAAGTTCTGCATGATTCTCTTTGTTCAGTTTGTGGATTACCAATGTTGCTAATTTCTGTTACTGAACTGTAAGGTATCTATGTATGAAAGTTAAATCGTACAGAACTGTTACCTTATCAGCTTTTGATTTGTGTGTTTTATTCAAAGTATTGTTTAGAGTAGTATAAGATTTTATTTGCAGGAGTTGGTGCTGGAGGTGAAGAGCAAAAGGCTTCTGCTATATCTGTCTTCCATCTACCATGGTTGGCAATTGTGGTCGCCATCTTGTTTGTAGGTACCTTGTCCCATGGATCATCTGATACTTGCTAGGCTTTTTTTGTTACCGAAGCAAGTATATAAATTTAATGCTGCTGGATCCATTTACAATCCGATAATTTATCTAATGATTCTAAGCCTGCAATATCCTTTGATATAGGTACTCCTTAATGGTTGGTTACGAATCTACAGACGTCAACGAAAAGAACAGGAGCTGGTAGGTTGATTTACGCTTTTCAGCTATTTACAGTGTTTGGGGATGGTTTTATCCGCCCTTTCCTGACATCTGTTTGTGGTACAGATGGAATATGAAGTTGTTGAAGAAATTATATATGGCTTGGAATCTGGCATTTTGTTCGGGTATGAATCCCTCCTGCACTATTTTTGTCGGTTTTGTTGGTGACACTGTTCCTTGTCAGATAAAGTCTTACCTCTCACAATTCAAATTAGGAGGGAAAGTAGAACATATTATTCTTCTGTCTGCACACTAGTTGAGATGCAATATTCCGCCCCATGTCAACACGGTCATAGCACTTTGTTGAGTTTGACAGATTGCAGGAATTAATGTTGTGTGTGCGCTAGTGCATGTCATTTCATGTGTATTGTTAGTATGAAAAGACGACTTTTATGTACAGTAGCGCCCGATGTTACGACAAAGTTTTAGCCTCATAGATTTGTTGGTGGCAAATTGGACTAGTTATATCTATAATCATTGTTTCACATACTATAATCAAATTTTCTCATGCCTGAGCCAAATACTTTTTTGATTCGGAAAGATCAATTACAGGATACAAAGACATCTATTGGTAAACTCATGTAGATTGTAAATCATGCTTAAAATCATACATTAATTATTACATGTCTAATTGCAGAATGGCATCTGTAATATCAAAGATGGGCTTTGTGTTCTTGGAGCAGGGTTTCCCCAGCATATTAGTTCCTATATGCTTGATAATCAGCATATGTTGTAGCGGTACTGGGTTCTATTACCAGGTATGTAAAACACTTGACTAGACTGAGAGATTCATCTCCATATGTACATGTGAATAGAAGGTCTCAGCCACATGAAAATGCATTTCTTCTTATAAATTTTATTATATTTTTGGCATAAGGTGTTATTGTTGTTGATGATGATGAGTTATTTTGAACAGACTTGGGGTTTAAAGCATGGGAGGGCGATTGTAGTCTCTACATGTGCTGCTGTGGCATCAATTGTTACTGGTGTTCTTGCTGGTATGCTTGCTTTGGGTGAAAGATTGCCTTCAGCGCCCACAGCTCGTCTTACACTACTGCTTGGATGGTAAATTCAGACACTAATTTTTAATTTGTACATTGTTTCTAATAACTATACCTTCCTAATTTATTTAGTTTGGGCCTAAGGATGTTCTTGAACCAAATAGTTTTTTCGATTCCATACTAAACCAAATAGTTGACAGATGGTGTATATGCCAATTTAGGCCTCACTTAAGCATGGTTCATCTGTTGTCATTAAGATGAAATGAGTAATACAAGTTTGATTTTGGATGCTAGCATTAAGATTGTTGATCCTAAACTATTTTTGCTGCAGGGCATTTATAATTGTTGGGGTGATTCTACTTGTGAGCTCAACACGGTTGGTGCCTTACCTTCCTCGGTCTATACGACATGTTGACAAGAGCTTCAACGTTAGAAAATCTGGATCCACCCGTGGTAGGGACTCCAACCCTAGCACTATTATCCAGGCATCAACTTTGCATCATTTGATGCCTGCGTCTTCTAAAGAGAAGGCTTGATCTGATGACAGCAGGAAGATTCTTGTATATGCATAAAAGTTCTTACATTGATAGACACGAATGTACCATGAAAAAGCAGATCATTTTGGTTGGGCAAAGCTGGTGTATAGTAGATAGAGTTTGCTCACTATTTTTAACGGAGGGCATGACATTTTTGACATCATTCCTTTCCTGGAAAAAATTTCCACACCGCAATGTGTTAACATATTCATATCTGAAACTGTTTAATAACTCACTCTTACTTACTATTCATTTCGTGAGTGATGGTTTCTCCTCTTTAAAGTGTTGCAATGTATTCTTAATCAAGTCTAAATTTCTCAGTAGAGCGAGAACAAATTGCTCGTCTTTGATCCTCTGACAGTAATATGCTGAATAATTAGAGTGCTGATGAGGACCCTCATCCCAACATCATCTTTGAGAACTGAAAATGTGCAGGTAACCCTTCACTGAAAATTGCTTTCTGTTTACAGAAACACAGTCATCACCGCGTAGTCTTGTTCATCTTTAAACTCTGTTCACTGTGTTTACCTTCTCCACAAGACAGTTTCGAGGTTTTGATACCCACTAACTGTCCACCGTGGACGAATTTAAACAATGCTCAAGTTATTGTACTTTAGGATAATCCTTCTCAATCTTTCAGCATTTAACGTTTCTGATAGGCAGCAGAATGATGCCAAAAACAAGGTCTGCGAGAATTTAGTGATGAAATAGTTATGGAGGGACCTTGAAAGACACAAGTGAACAGTTTAGATACATCTACATTATGGGATGCCTGGCTCACCCACCCCACTACTCCACAGAACTAACTTCCACTTTGAGCTTAGCCCCTACACCATGAGGTCCACCATTGTTCTTGAGTCTTGAGCAACCACTACTGAGAGACCCATTTTGCAAAATCCTAAAGCAACCAGGATGGGGGCAGCTTCTTGTGCTGAGTTAGAGCAGAAGTATTATGTCACGCACCAGCACTTCCCTTTTTGTAGAAAAAGAAATAACTAATCAGTAGGCTACCTTCTGAGAAATGCATGTGTTTGGTACCCCAGCCAATATTATGAACTAGAGTTTGGTATAGTACTGTGCCTTTCACTTTAAGAACAAGTTACAAAAACAGTGCCAGTAGCT
The DNA here is from genome assembly GCF_000184155.1 of Fragaria vesca subsp. vesca. Taxonomy (NCBI): domain Eukaryota; kingdom Viridiplantae; phylum Streptophyta; class Magnoliopsida; order Rosales; family Rosaceae; genus Fragaria; species Fragaria vesca. The sequence continues at coordinate 20,624,452 of NC_020492.1, read as the reverse complement.
AATTGCTTTCGTTTCCTCCTTGTCGAAAAGGAAGCAATCTTTAACAAAACACTAGAATCCAGAATGATATTTAGGTGGCCAAACACAAGGGGAGGGCATGGGGAGCCAGAATGAAATAGCCTTCTACCAAAAGCTGTTTGATTTTGTCTTGAAATTATTTTGTACATCACAGAAAAGAACACTATCAAGAGTCGGTAGAACTAGCAGTAGGAATATACTCTCGATGGTTGCCTAAGATTCTCTTTAGTACGTAGATTACAAGTGCACTTATCTGATACTTGAATCCGGGTTAACTCATTGGATAAGGTGGAGTAACCAGAAGATGATCCTGAAACTTTAATGAACACTTTTTCTACTTTCTAGAGATGCCCGTTTGGAGTTCAGCGAAAGGTAGGCTCAAACTCGAAGGTGTCAAAGGAACTGAAATGGAAAAGAAGAATGTTGAAGAACAATGGAAGGAAATACAATCAGCTGTCTTGGGACTAGGACAAACAATGTTAGCATTACTATTCCACTCTTCAGCTGAACTTTGAGAAGAACAGTGAGGGGGAATTACAATGCTCCCAAACTCTTTTGGAAAGGAGTCAGGACACACTAGCTGCTTTGAGCTTTGTGAAGAACATTTAGAAGGTCTTTCGAAAACCTTTTAGCACAATGGTGACTGATTAGAAGTTGCTCATGCCATCATTCATGGGATGCCTATGTTCAATACTACGACTATGTTGTCTACTTCTCATCCATACCAACAAAATATGAAAATAATGAAATATGACAATCAAATAGTGTTTTTGTCGATCTTAAATGAAATATGCTATTAAAGACTGGACGGATTCAGTTGAAGTCAAATTACAAGGAATTGAAGAGTACACTGAAATAAAGGGTCTGGTCCCATATAAATACATTCTTCCAACAACTCAAATCAGGAAACAATTTTGGTGCCTACACCAATATTCCAATAACTATTTCACCATGGAAGTGATGGCCCCTCATCGCTTGAAGCTAGTTCTCGTTGTGCCTTTTTCCAGCTTTCATGAGAAGCAATAGCTTGATGGGAAGGAGTGTATTGCTGCAAAAGTAAACAAATTGTGGATTTGTTAAGGCTTTAATATGTCCAGAAAAACTTAATCACTAAAAAAAACATGTAACCTTTTAATGAACTGCAAGGAAGTTAGTTTAGTACTATACCTCCATCTTGATCATAAGTTCTTTGGCGGTTGGAGCATAGACAACTATATCACGAGCAGCTGGCTTGATGAATCCTTCATCAACACCATTGTCAAATAGTGAAAGCAAGCAGTCATAGTACCCGTCTACATTTAGCAAACCAACCTGTAAAGAGTGTAATATCAAGTTACAAATCCCATTAATAGGAAGCAGACAATATAGTTCCCGGTGGTAAAAATTGGTACCGGCTTTTTATGAATCCCAAGTTGGGCCCATGTTATCATCTCCAGTGTCTCTTCCAGCGTTCCATATCCTCCTAAAACCAAACGCAATAATGCAGTAAGTATCCAGTTCACATGCTTAAGAACTATTTACATAGCTACAGTATACTGGAGGAATGCTGTGGTTCTGAAATTTTAGGGATAATTCGTGTAATTACCAGGAAGAGCAATAAAGGCATCAGATTCCTCAGCCATAGAAGCTTTCCGCTCATGCATGTCTCTAACTATTCTTACTTCTCCAACAGTTTCACCAGATATCTGTCAAATTTGTCCACAAAAGTCTGTGATACTCAACTGAACTCAACTTTGAAAAGTGTGGTAAAACTGGTAGTACAAAAAACTGCAAATATCTCCCCAAACCCCCTAAGCTACATTGATAAATTTTAAAGACGTGAGAAAATCACTCAGCGCATGACATCAAGCATGTTAAGGGATGTTAGAAATCATCCGATATGTTTAATCTTATAAAGTCTGCTTCTTAAGAGTAATTGTAAGCCTAACAAGATTCTAGATATTTGAAAACAGGAAAAGCAGCATCAAATCAAGATAAGAACAATTTAATCTACAACCATTACCTCTCGAGGCACGAGAGCTCTTGGAATGACCCTGCATGTAAAGAGCAAAAATAACTTGTGATCAACAAATTATCACTCAGAGACACAAATACAATGAATCACAACGGTAAATGTTTTGTAAGAAATACCCAAGAACATGGCAGCCTCCATCAAACACCGTCTGGGATACTAAACCCATCAACCCAACATTCCCTCCACCATACACCAAATCTATCTTCCTTTTCACCTGAAATACACACCAACAAAGTGGATAAGTAACTGCTACATCATCTTTTTAAAGTGAAAATTAAGCATAGGAGACGAAACCGCATAATACTCCTGTTTATTGCATTGAACACTGATTCCATGCCTTTTTGATGGATTTGCATGAAGTAATATACTGTCAAAAGGAAGTCAACAATGCTCATGATCTTAAATCACAGCCCAAGTGGCCAGTTCCCAACAGAACAAAACCCGGTTCAAGACATTACATAACCAATCAACAACTCTAAATTTAGCACAAGAAAAACCAAGATGAGCGTGTTTGAAGCAATCAAAAGTAGAAACCAGAACAACCCCATAACATTATCCAAAGCACCAAAACTCCCAGAAAACAACAGTTCTTTATGAATATGGAATCTTCAATACGAATTCATAATCATCCAAGCCAAGATTACATATTTAAACGATATATAGCAATAAAATAACGATTTAAAAACTATAAGACAACAAACAGACAAACAAACCAGTTCATTGCCCAATTCAAGAGCAGCATCACTGAAGACTTGTTTGTTGCCAGAGTTGCTTCCACAAAACACACAAATCCTCTTGAACTTGCTGCTCTCTTCCATTCACAGTTGTTTTGTTGTCAATCCCAAACTCTTTTTGATAAAGAGTAGAACCAAACAAGACCAATACAAGGAAAAAAAAAAAAAAAAAAAAAAAGGCTAGTTGTTATCTTATGTAATATGCAGATTCTATCTTACTCTAACAGCTAAATCCCAAAGCTTTTTGCAGACTCAGAGAGATAGGAAGAGAGGAAGTAAAAGATTGGATCTTTATAAGGCCAACTGGGTCGATCTTAATTTGGTGTATAAAAACTGAAGAGCAATCAGAACCGTGAAGGTGATCGATTTTTATATCCACACTCCACAGAGTGAAGCAAGCAAGGCCCATGGGAGCCATTCCTTTTGTCGGCTATATCAGATTATGTGAATAAAAAAGAGTTAATCTTTAAATTGAAATAGTGTAATCTCTTTGTTTTATTTTATCGCTTCCAGATCAAACAAAATGGACAGATTAGTGTATAGGAGTATAGGCTCTGGGAAGGTTTGACGTGCACAAGACTACTTTTGTAATGTACTAATTTAATATTATGATGAAACGTTTACTTAGTGGACAATAATTGAAACCAAAATAAGTTTAATCCACCACTATCCTGGCTATTTCATACGGAATCTATTTGGATTATATGTATTATTAGTATCAAAATTCATAATGGTCCAAGCGAATCTTTATGCTTGTTTGGCCTTGTTATAGATTATGTACAAAGGCTTTAGCCTTTAGGTATGACATTTGTACTTTTCAAGTGAGTTTATAAAGATACGACAAATAAAATGTAAACTTTTATCTATGCGGTTTATATTTCACATCATCTTTTCTTTATTTTCATAATCGAATGTGAAAATATGAACACATTCATGAGTTGTCCTGATATATAACGATAATAATCACAAGATAAAGCAACTGAATTAAAATTGAACAAATATGTATTTATTTCGACCACACCATAATGACTTTGATGACATATTTTGTTATATTAACTTTAGGGAGTTGATATTCATTGAAAAAAACAAAACAAAAAAAGGAGTTGATATTCATTACATATTGACATTACACCATATATGTTAAACGGTTATGTCAAATTGATATTCATTACTCATTTAGCACTGCTTGCTGCCACCATCTATTTTGATGGTGTATCACTCATATAACATTGGGTAACACCTTAACATAACTACCTTAATTAACAACCAGATTAACCTAAAGTAGGACTGGTCACAGCTGTTTCTTTCCTCCCATTTCCTAAACTCAAGCATTCTGTTTCGGATGATGCTACGAATGACTTCATTTCCAAATTCCAATTGCCCTGGTTCTCTCTCTTCTTCGAGGAAAACAAGCATCAAACCCAACATTGTAGAAGGGAAGCTAGCTAGGGGAACCCCTTTTGAATTTCAAAACCTCGATCCAAAAATCGAAGAACCAAGCTAGGGGATCTGAAACAAAATCACAAAGCTAGGCAACACATCAAAACCACCAATGAATGGATCACAAGCTTTAACAATGAATGTTTACAGGTTCAACTTCCCCGGCCAATATTGGTTTTGATGTTTGAATACTCATGGGAAGAACCATTCCCACGGATGAAAACGACTTGCTGATTCCTCCGGTGCTTTCATTCTCACTCTTTGCTGCTGGCATGGCTGCAGCCACCTTTGCCATGATCACAGCTCTTTGTAGTTTTAGACGAAAAGCGCAGCGTAATGTTAATCATGAGGATATTCTACAATCTCCGGACGTGTTAAAAACGAAAGAGGAGGGTGTGGCTGATGTGAAAACAAGAGAAGAACCAGCAGCAGCAATGTCGAACGAGACAATAGCGCCCCAAGAACCCGAAACAGAAGATATTCAGGAAGATGAAGATGGAGATGATTTAAAAAACAAAGAACTCCCGCTTCCACCAGGAATGAAGACGTCAGGGATAGGAGCGCAGGCGGTTAATTCTTGGAATGCAAGCAATGCCAATACGACGACGTCTCAGATGAAGAAATCGGCTTCGGATAGACGATTGCTGTCGAGTTTGAGCCTCAAGCTACCGAGAAGCTTGTCGATGGCGAGAAGAGGAGAGAAAAGTAAGGACGAGGCTAACTTTAATAAACGAAAGAACAACGGGAGAAAGTTGTCAATGTCGTCAGTGACGTCCATGGCGTCAATGACGAAACAGGAAGAATCGATTTGGATGAAGACGATCATATTAGGAGAGAAAAATAGAGTGCCAGATGAAGATGACGATGCTGCTATGATCTACGATTCCAAAGGAAGAAGAATCCCGGCTTACCACCCGAAAAGTAGGCAAAACTCGTTCATTGATCAAAGAGCACTTCCCAGCCAGATTAGGAGTAGGCAATGCTCCTTCATTGATCCAAGTGCAATACCAGATCAAAGGTCAAGCAATGCCACAAGAGATGGAGATCATCGTGAAATGATCAGTGAGGATGAACAAGAATTGATGTCCTTGTCTCAACTCTGATGATCGAGGTTTTGTAAATCATCCAACTGTTGTGCATGTCTAGCTTGTCTTGGACCAAGTTGTATAGTGTTCGTGTGAACATCGATTGTTTTTGTGACATGAGAGTACCTTTTTTTTTTTTTTTTCTCCCGCTCATCGGCAAGTTAGTTAGTCAGTTTTATGAATTAATTATGAGTTTTAGGTTTTTGTTTTCCTCTACTTTAGTATCATGACAATTTTCTTCACTAGTTTACCCGATTATTATTTGCTCAATCTTGCGACTTTTATTTAATCTAAATTACCTGGATCTGTTCATATAATAGTCGAGTATAGCGGATAGTACTGGATATACTAACAAAAAGAATTGGTTGACAATATTAAAAAAAAAATTAATAACTTGGGGTTAAAGGCTGGGGACCTATTTCTAATGCATGCAATTATTTGATGATTTTGATCCCAGATATGGTACACATGGAAAACAGCTCAAACCTGAAAAGCAAATAATATATTGAACCTTATCATCATATATGCCTCCCCTATTGCTATTATCACCATGCACCTAAAATTGGAAGTGGGAAAATGAATCATCTAGAAAGCCGACATGATGTGATGGTCTGGAAAGTGGAAACACACGAGAATTATGAGATGAGTGAATTTCTAGCCGTAGACACGGATAAAATAGAATAATAATTATTAAATTATTTATACGGTGTATGGACTTGATAAATTACATACGTAGCTCGTAAGTCGGTAAAGTTGAAAAGTCTTCAAAAATGACACGTGGCGACGTGTGAATGGTCGGTCGACAACAAAAATCATCAATCATGACCAAAAACAGATATTAAATGTCAATCGGTAATCAGATTTCAATTAAATTAAATTGATTATCGGAAATTAAGTCGGGCATTTAATCAAATCGGCAAAATACCTTATTAGTCATAATCGAATCAATCAATAAATATCAATTGATTTAATTATGTTAATAATTATAATTAGATCAATCAATCAAGACTGATTGATTTAATTATACCGTTAAGGAAACAAAATTAAAACGGTGACTTCAACGCATTCCATATACGGATAAGCATTGATAATATAAATACCCTCTCTCACATCAAGAGGAGGACTTCCGGACAAGAGAGAAAAATTACTCCTGAGAGCTTAGAAGCCTCCCAAAACCCTTGAAGAATCATCAAGCTGCCAAATAGCCGATTCTTCATCAACCTCAAGACGAAGAACAAATCACCGCGTGAAACCGCTCGTGCCCAAAGTCGATCAACATCAAGCCTCAGCAGCCCTTCATCAACCCTTGTCTTCAAGTCTTCAACAAATCAAAACTTCTACCAAGTTTTTCAACAAGCTCGTAGAGAATCAACAAGCACTAAACACACGTGCCGATTCATCCGCCATCAAAGCCGAAGAACGTTCACCACGTGAAACCGCTCGTGGCCTAAGTTCGATCAAGAACAAGCCTCTACGGCCCTTGGTCAATCAACTTCTACAAATCATCAACATGACAAGAAGTCCAAACTAAAACCATTCGATTCAAGATCAAGTGCTCGTCACCTTTGGATCAAATCGACGTCGAAGTTCGAATAAGAGGAAATTCTTGTAAAAGAACATTTGTTACAGGAATTTTCGTGTTTACAAAATTGGCACGCCCAGTGGACAATCTCTGCCTCTCATCTTATTCTCCGAAAATATCACCATCCTCATCATATGGCTTCAAAGATGGTGCAAATCAAATCGAAAAACAAGACCAACAAGGTAGCTACTTTGAAAAGCTGTAGAAACCTTAGCGGTCATGCTGCTCATTGTGAGTCATTTCAACTCACAACATTCGACATTCATTCCTCAAATCATTTTCAGCCGATTGAAGCTTGGACAACAATGGGGCAAACCTCATGAAGTAAAGACGTTCAACATCGTCAAGCAACTCGAGGAAACATTCTTCTTCACCCACAGCTGAAGTTGATTCAAAGATAGGTCCACACTTGGAATTGCCTCTTGACAATCAAATTGAAGCGATTCTAGAAGATGACTCTTACACCATACAAGCCATGGTGATAGGAGCGACCAACGTGGAAGAACAAGCGGCCCAAATAGCCTAGTTGACTGAAGCAGTGAAGAAGCTTCAAAAAACCATTAAACAGAAGAATGTAGAAATTGCATCGCTCATGGAGAAGCTAGAAGTTCACCATGACAATGACTCGGAGAATAACTTGCATGGCGATAAGAAAGACACGTCTGGTGGATCATCTTCCGAGCAAAAAGGAGAATCAAATTTCATCCTAGCTTCATTGTCAGTTCAACAACTTCAAGACATGATTGTCAACACAATCAAAGCTTAATATGGTGGTTCATCTCGAGACACACTGACGTATTCCAAGCCAAACGGCTAGACAATTTAAGGATGCCAACTGGTTACTAACAGTGGCGTAGCTAAGGGGGGACGAGGGAAGTCAGCTGACGCCCCTCAGATTTTAGATTAGGTTATAGTGTTATCTGATTGGTCAATTTTTTTTATGGATATGTGATGCTGGATTAAATTTGACCCTTCTAAAATCTAACCAATAAGAGAAAGAGTTTGACAAAAAATATTAATTACAGCAATTAGTAGTGTTCAACTCCTATCACGCGTGTTTGTCAAGGAAAAAAAACTCCTATCACGTGTGAGTCTCTTTATTTTTTACTAAACATTCCTAATCCTAATCAATTAAAACAGAATCCTAGTTTTTTGTCTTTTAAATTAATATGTAATAAAGAAATTATTGTGATTGATTTCTCCTATACCTCTATAAGCAGTTTTGCGTATTCCTTTTTGTTGTCCTTCAATATTTTTTTTCATGTCGTTGACATCTTTCATAATCAAAAACTTGCAACTATGGATGTTTTAGAAGATTCTACTTGTAATTATTGTGATTGAGATTTGTTATTTTGTTTTCGAAGTATTCTAATGATTTATAATTTTTTATATTATTCATAAAATTATATTTTTATTTTATGTGACATTATTATTTAAATTTTTGACCATTCTACTTGTGGTTTCTGGCTACGCCACTAGTTACTAACCTCCCAAATTTCAACAATTCGATGGCAAAGGTAACCCCAAGCAACACATCGCACATTTCATCGAAACATGCAACAACGCTGGCACCGATGGTGATCATCTTATGAAGCAATTTGTTCGCTCACTCCAAGACACGGCGTTTGAATGGTTTATAGACTTGGAGCCTGAATCCATTGACAGCTGGGAGCAAATGGAAAAAGAGTTCTTGAACCGCTTCTTCAGCACACGTCACATGGTGAGTATGTTAGAGCTCACCAACACCAAACAACGAAAGGGCGAGTCTGCTGTAGAATTCATCAATCGTTGGCGTGCACTAAGTCTCGACTGCAAAGACTGACTCTCAGAATTATCAGCAGTGGAGATGTGCATTCAAGACATGCATTGGGGCTTGTTGTACATTCTTCAAGGAATAAATCCTCGCACCTTCGAAGAACTTGCCACTCGAGCTCATGACATGGAACTCAGCTTGGCTAGTCATGGCCAAAGAGAAGGTGAAGTCATTGAACCACATAGTCACAAGCGTGTTATGGAGTCATTCACAATTAGTCAGCTCCTGCAAAGATTACGACTCGAGTCAAATCAAATGACCGAAACAAGCTTCATTCGACTCAAGATCAAGCAAGGAGGCGAACTCTAAGAGAGTTGGAAGCTAAAAGTTACCCTTTTCTAAATTCCGATGTTGTTGAGATGTTGGAAAACTTGCTTGAAAAAGAACTAATCAAATTGCCAGACTGCAAGCGTCCAGAAGAGATGCATCACGTCAATGAACCAAAAAACTGCAAGAACCACCGTGGCATTAGTCATCCGGTGGAGAAATGCTTCATCTTGAAAGACCTCATCATGAAGCTCGCACAACAAGGAAAGATCAGCTTAGACATTGAAGATGATGCGGCTCAGTCAAATTATGCTACCATCATCTTTGAACAACTCGAAGCAGTGTCGTCAACGCCTTTGCTGGGGGCATGCAACCTGCTGAGACTCATGTAGACCACTGAAAAGTCACCACGCTCTTTGTCCGCACAAGCATAAACTACGAATCACCAAAAAAATCAACAAAAAAAAACGACTCCTGCCCGCACGAGCATAGGTTGCGTATGGCACCCAAGAAAAATCCTTGAACTACGTCATGACTTGATCTCTTTCTCATAAGAGTACGTAGGCAGCTTAGAAGATGCTTCTGAGTCCAGTCATAACAAAGCAAAAAAAAAAAAAAATGAGTTTGCTCGGGTTGTTTAGAGTATTGCCATATCAAAACAAGCAAATGAGTTTGCTCGAGGTGTCTCCCAAGTCAAAGAAGAGACATACAAAACTTGAAAGAGGATAACTCTGCGGAATCTCTGGAATTATATTCTTCCTTTCGCGGTTGAAAAATACGCAGAGTCTAAACACTTTGAGTGATTCCTCCCACTTTTAGAAAGTGGAAGAAATAAAGCGTTTAGGTTATCCGCGTTCTTCCTTTTGTTGTTTGTTGGTGTGTACGCAAAGCCTAAACACTTTAAGTGATTCCTTTTACTTTCAAACAGTGGAACGAATCAAGCATTTATGTTGTCTGCATTCTTCAATCACCTAATGAGTCATTCACCAGAGATGTGACTTGAACTGTCGGAAGGACATGTGGCTCGGTGAGCATCGACAAGGCTCACGGAGGGTAATCTTTAATCATTGGCAATGAAACATGTGGTTCAGTGAGCGTTGCCAAGGCTCACGGAGAAGAACCAACAAAGACGGCCGGCTGTGAGATATTTGGTTAAAGAAACGTCAATAAAGCTCACAAAGGTGAAATCATGACGAGCCAGCTTAGATGAGAGGTGGTGCCATCACTTTCAATGTCCTCGATATCTTCAAGGATGATGTATGTGTCCTTCTTGATACTCTTGAAAAATGCCATGTGGAGCGGTAAAATCTACGCAAAGCCTAAACACTTTGAGCGATTAATCCCACGTCTAAGACATGGAAGAAATCAAGTGGTTAGGTGTTCGCGTCCTTCAATTGCCGCCAAGGTACCCAAAGCCTAAACACTTTGAGCGATTAATCCCACGCTCAAGACGTGGAAGTAATCAAGTGGTTAGGTGTTCGTTGTAGTCGCTAGTTGAGAACTATCTTCCCCGCTCATAGACCAGTCAGGAAACTTGTATATACGATGTATATCCTACCTCGCCATGGTGAAAGATCATTGGTACCACATCGGGAAGGTGTTCCTCCAAGCTCCACAAGAAGACACCATGATAATAGTTATGTGTAGTTTGTCTCACATTGGAAATATGTAATATGTGGGCACCTTCTTTAGCTATAAAAGGAAGGCTTCCCATGTGTAGAAAAAAGAAATCTTTACTCACTCCACAAATGCCTATTGGCCATGATAGTTGATTGTAAAATGGACGTAGCTATGTCCTCCGATGGCATAGTGAACCACTATATGTCCTTGTCTCGTGTCTATGTTGTTTATTGTTCATGTTCGTGTTGTCACATCCCGACCCTTATATTTTTACCTTATTTACTAGCGTGATGATAATAAGAATTTTACCGTCTTGATCATGAGTAAATAGTTTAATTGGTCCCTAGAGGGGTTTCGGGGACGATTATGTGCGGAGGATTATTCGTATGAGGAAAATACGACTACGGTAAAAATGGTAAATTTTAGCTAGTAAAAGGTAATTTTTATTCGGGTATTATTTTTCGGGGTGTTTTTATTTTGGAATTTTGGGTTAAAAGGGGTGTTGGGTCGGCTGGGCCGAGCCCAACCCATTTCTTCTTCTTTTCTTTCTCTCTCCCTCCCGATTTCCTCTCCGCACCCGAGCCTCCCGCTGCCCGGTTTTCCGGCTGCCCTCCCGCCGCCGTCCGACCTCCGTTCGCCGCTGGACCGGTCCCGTTCGGTCGGTCTCCCT
>NC_020492.1:20587694-20612630 GCF_000184155.1 Fragaria vesca subsp. vesca | reverse complement strand
GAGTCTGAGAGGCTCGATATTTATGGGATAAAAGTTTATCGCTTGCGGCATGCATTCGATTTTCCTTAGAAATTAATTTGGGGTAAACATTAAATATTTAATTATTAATTATTTTGTCCACTCACTCTAACGTTATTAAATGTTTTCCCCTGGGGCCCTTCGTTTTAAATTGCCCAGTCTGCAGAGTTCGGTTGGATCTAGTAGGAGACGAGGCATAGTCACCCGTCTTTTCGGCCAGTTTTCATCAGTAGGTTACCTGTTTCAACCTACTTGTGTTTTCTTGCTTCCGCTTGTGTTTAGTAGCTCTGAATACTTTAGAATTTTGTATATTATGTGATATTCAGAAGCGTTAAATTAAGAGTGTAATATGAAATTTTCGAGTTAGGGTTGTCCATCTGCAAGGGAGATTTTCTTAATCTTTTCAGTAAATTTTCCTTGGAGGTGGTCCCCGCACGACTTACTCTGGGTTTCAGGGTGAAATTCGGGGTGGGTCGTGTCACGTGTTCCATCGTTATTCTACATAGTCTCTAGGATTATGCAGAAACATTTGGCGCCGTCTGTGGGAATTTTTTATCTTATCGGCGAACGAGTAAGTTTTGAGGCCAGGGATCGGGGGGGCATTTTTTATCTTATCGGCGGACTTAAAGATTACGATGTATGTCAAGAAAAGCACGGCCCAGAATAAGCAAGACCCATTCAACACATGTCCTGAGTACAGACTTGGGGGGACTGGGACCCGGTATCGGGTACCCATTGATAAATGACTGGTCTATGGACATTTTATATATCAAGTCCCCACGCAAGACGTGTCTTGAACGGGAACTTGGGAGGACTTGTAGTCGATAGTTGAGAACTACCTTCCCCGCCCATAGACCAGTCATGAAACTTGTAGATACGATGTATATCATACCTCGCCATAGTGAAAGATCATTGGTACCACATCGGGAAGGTGTTCCTCCAAGCTCCACAAGAAGACACCATGATAATAGTTATGTATAGTTTGTCCCACATTGAAAATATGTAATATGTGGGAACCTTCCTTAGCTATAAAAGGAAGGCTTCCCATGTGTAGAAAAAAGAAATCTCTACTCACTCCACAAAGGCCTATTGGCCATAATAGTTGATTGTAAAGTGGACGTAGCCATGTCCTCCGATGGCATGGTGAATCACTACATGTCCTTGTCTCGTGCCCATGTTGTTTATTGTCCATGTTCGTGTTCCACCGTGATTCTACATAGTCTCCGAGATTATGCAGAAACATGTTTTTCAATTGCCGCCAAATTTAAGGAAACAAATCCCACACACTTTAGAGCTCAAGAAGATGGCCCAAAATTGTCCGTATCAAAAACATGGACTTCAAGTCGCACCTCCGGCACGTGACGGCAATATGACTACGGCGCACCTTGAAGTGGGGGCATTTGTAGACGCATAAAATTTAATGAGAATAATAATCATTGAATTATTCATAAGGCGCATGGACCCGATAAATTGCATACGTGGCTCGTGAGTTGGCAAAGTTGAAAAGTTTTCGAAAATGACACGTGGCGACGTGTGAATGGTCGTTCGACAACAAAAATCATCAATCCTGACCAAAAGCAGATATTAAATGTCAATCGATAATCAGATTTAAATCAAATTAAATTGATTATCGGAAATGAAGTCGGGCATTTAATCAAATCGGCAAAATACCTTATCGGTCATAATCGAATCAATAAATAAATACCAATTGATTTAATTATGTTAATAATTATAATTAGATCAATCAATCAAGACTGATTGATTTAATTATACCGTTAAAGAAACAAAATTAAAGCGGTGACTTCACGGATAAGCATTGACACTATAAATACCCCCTCTCACATCAAGAGGAGGACTTCCGGACAAGAGAGAAAAATTACTCCCGAGAGCTCAGAAGCCTCCCAAAACCCTTGAAGAATCATCAAGCTACCAAATAGCCAATTCTTCATCAACCTCAAGACGAAGAACAAATCACCGCGTGAAACCGCTCGTGGCCCAAACTCGATCAACATCAAGCCTCAGCGACCCTTGATCAACTCTTATCTTTAAGTCTTCAACAAATCAAAACTTCTACCAAGTTCTTCAACAAGCTTGTGAAGAATCAATAAGCACTAAACACACATGCCGATTCATCCGCCATCAAAGCCAAAGAACGTTCACCACGTGACACCGCTCGTGGCCTAAGTTCGATCAAGAACAAGCCTCTACGGCCCTTAGTCAATCAACTTCTACAAATCATCAACATGACAAGAAGTCCAAACTAAAACCATTCGATTCAAGATCAAGTGCTCGTCACCCTTGGATCAAATCGACGTCGGAGTTCGAATAAGAGAAAATTTTTGTAAAAGAATACCCACAGAGATTGTAACTCATAAATTTATCAATACAAATATTTTATTTTGTACACGTGTCTTTCTGTCATTTGTTACATGAATTTTCGTGTTTACACTAGTAACCAAAACCCCTGGCTTTTATGGAAATATAATTTGTACCATATTGTAAGTCTGTAACAGAGAGCATTTTCATATAAGTTTGAGCAAACAAATTACCCTATTTGATCCCTTTCGAACAACAAATCACCCTATGTGATCGATCTAGACATGATTCCGGCTCGAGCATAGTACATCATTTCCACCTTGAGAGATCCATGTTATGTAAATTAACCACGCACAAATACATGCAAGACACGTTCTCAAAGTAATAATTAATAATATTCCACTATAAGCTAGGGTATGGTCTGATATTGATTTCTAATAATTAATCAGAACCATTCATATTCTCTATTGTGATTCATCCTCTCATTGAATCTTAGATACTTAAATCTCCATCCCCATATTGATTGATTGGGACACAATGTTCAGAAGTGAATAATATATCCGAAAGAGGATGAAGAATAAAGAACTGAGAAAGAAAACCTAGAAAAATCTTTCATGATGAAAATACAATCGTGAATACGTGATGAGTGACAATGAAACTTTCATGTTGAATTGTTGATGAGTCGCCTGTTAGGTTTTATAAACCTAACTTATTATTCAGGTAAGTACCAGAAGTTTCCTCACCAATTCTATGATGTTACTGAACTTATTATTCAGGTAAGTACCAGAAGTTTCCTCACCAATTCTATGATGTTACTGAATCTTTTGTTCAGTCCACGTATCAAAAAATATGATCGAGACGTCGAACTAGTCGGCAATCCAAGCTGGTTTGAGGGGAGCAGTACGTACGTAAAAGCTTCTCTGCAATATCGCCACCGTGGGCATCACGTACGTTAAGGACGGAGTCAACAATATACGTTTCCGTATTTATTGACGAAAAATCAATTTTGACCAAAAACAACATGAATTTTTTTCTTTCATTTCACCCGATCCATGAAATTCGAGATTCCTAGAAGCGCGTTCGGCAGACAGATATAGAGACCAGAGAGAGAAGCAGGACAACAAACAAGTTTAGTTGTTTTGAGAGACAGAGAGGATTCGGGATTCGAGGAGAGTCCGAGGAATCCTCGTCCCTCTTTAAAACTTTGACGTGCCCTCTTCTCGTCTCTGATCCACCAATTTCTGGTGGGTTTCCCTTTTACGTGTTCAATTCCTCTTTGCCCTTCTCCCCCATTTTCCTAGGGGCATTGAGGGATTGGATTCGGCTGATAGATAGATTGTTTGTTTCGATTTTGAGTTTTGTTGATGGGTTTGTGATTTATGCATCATTGTTGCGAGGGTTTTGAGTGATTGCTTAGTTTGGCGGGGTTGGCTGGATTTCTTTGGATGTATCTAGTTATCACCGAGGAGCAGGATCGGCTTGTGAGCGTGCCCGACTCGTTTCTGGGTGTTCTCAGGCCATTTGACCTGAACTTTCTTCGCAATACCTTTCTTTTTTGCTGTTCGAGAGATAGATGGGATAAGGAGTTGTTCATACTTCAGGCAGGATAAATTTCATAATCGAATTTGTCGAATTCACAAGGCGTGTGTTTTTCTGCATTTCTTTTTGTGTGACAAAGTTTTGAGTCTTTGAGATGGGTTCTTCTGCGCAAAGATCATCAACCTTGACCACAAATGTGGCGGATTTAGTTGATGCTTCGGCTAACCGGCCTGAGGTATCGTTAATTGATAGCATGCCTGTGTATGTTAAAGAGCTGATTGCTGGAGGGGCAGCCGGGGGATTTGCTAAGACTGCCATTGCGCCGCTGGAACGGACCAAGATACTCTTGCAGGTGAGGCATTTCATTTCATTTTTGCATAAGGTTCTTGCTTTAGAAATAAGAGAGATTCTACTTGGTACATTGCTCTTCAGATTCTTGTGTACATGCTAGGTGCATTGACCTTCATATTTTTTTATTATATGTTTGTTTGTGTATACGCCTGCATTTTGCTTCTCTAATATGTGTCTTTTGTGTATTTGCATGGAATTCTATAGACAAGAGCAGAGTTTCGTTCTCTAGGGGTAGGGCAATCCTTGAACAAGGTGCTAAAGAATGAAGGTTTTCTAGGATTCTACAAGTAAGTTGGACATGAAGAATCTTTTTTTTTTCTCTGTTTTTTTTTTTTTTTTCTAGTTAGGTGTCCATCCTCCATTTTAATTAACTGTTCTGTAACTTCTTGTTGTCTTTCAGAGGAAATGGAGCTAGTGTTGTTCGAATTGTTCCATATGCAGCCTTACATTACATGGCATATGAGCGGTATAGGTGTTGGATCTTGGATAATTATTCTTCTCTAGGATCAGGGCCTCATATTGATCTTTTAGCTGGTTCAGCAGCTGGTGGAACGGCAGTTTTATGCACTTACCCCTTAGACCTGGCTCGCACCAAACTTGCTTATCAGGTCATTATCCCTTGGACATAGTTCTAAAGAGAAGTTGTCTTTTTTTTTTGCAACATTAAAATTTAGAATGCAGATTGAAGAAGTTTAGCAGAAATGGTGGATAAACTTGTGCTTAGTTAAGAACTGCACTTTTAAGTTCTTGATCGACTGGTTCGTTTCTAATCTTTTTTTATTTACTTCATTGATTGTGGTTTTACAGGTAGTTAACACCAGAGGAAACTTCAATTATGGTATGAAAGGTGTTCATACTCAAATCTCTTATAAGGGCATAGGAGATGTCCTGTCTAGTGTCTACAAGGAGGGAGGCTTGCGTGGACTTTATCGCGGTGTAGGTACGTATGTCATTACATGTGTGAGGGCCTAATTATGATATGTAGTAAACCGTTTATCACCACAGTACTTGTATGCATGAATGGCTGTTATTTCCATTGTCTAAGTAACAGTAGCAAAGATCTTTCTATTGAGTACTTATTTGTGTATCTAAGTTTGATTGATCTGTCAAAATTTGTCAATTTGAAGTGTCCTTGAGTCATATATGATGGACTAAACTAATACTGCGTTGAACCTTCATTGACTTTATCAGGCCCCACCCTGACTGGAATCCTCCCTTACGCTGGTTTAAAGTTCTACATATATGAGAAACTTAAAAGCCATGTTCCTGAGGAGTATGAAAAGTCTATTGGGATGAAACTTTCCTGCGGAGCTTTGGCTGGCTTAGTTGGGCAAACCTTCACATACCCATTGGATGTTGTTAGGAGGCAAATGCAGGTATTGCTTTTTCAATATTTCTTATAATTTTGGTGAGGTTAAACCTGTTTGAAGTTTTTTTCTTCTTTGCGTCATTGCATGGCGTTAAAAATCTGATGCAACAAGAAGCTATGAAGTCATAATAAATTATGAGAATTTCTTTTGTATGTTGTGGAGTTTCGAGGGAATTGAGTACACAAATATAGGTGGTGAGGAAATATCATTTGAATTCTCACATTAGTTTTGGGATGTAACAGGTTGAGAATCTGCAGCCTTCAGGGGGTGTCAAGTACAAAAACACAATGCACGGGCTTAAATATATTATCCGCAATCAAGGATGGCAAAAGTTGTTTGCAGGCCTGAGCATTAACTATATCAAGGTGATTGCTTGTTCCATATTGACCAAATGATTGTTATTTATAGGATTATTGTGTATAATTTGAAGCATCGACATCAGTTAGGCCAATTAGATAGAGAATATAAATTTCTGGTTCTTATGATAACTATGCTAATTTGGTATTTTGACATGCTTGCCTTGCCTGACAAAGAAGTTGTTATACTGTGCTCGCAGATTGTCCCTTCTGTCGCGATTGGTTTCACAGCATATGACGCAATGAAAGTTTGGCTCCACATTACGCCCCAACAGAAGTCCCAACGAATAACTGCTTCATAATCAGAGACTCAGAATCTGTAACACATGTTAACTTCAAATATATGGCATCAAGCCATCAATATTGAGCTAATACAACTGTTCTGTCTCTCAATCAAGAGGTGCTGCTAAATGTACCCAGCAAATTTTAAGTAGACCCAGGTGTACCCAGCAAAATTATACAATTTCTAACTACACCCAGCAACTTGCCAATAATACTCTTCTTTAATCACACCCAGCAAAACCCACACCCAGAACTCACACCCGGCAAAACCTGTATTCTCTTGCTTGAGTTATGATCATTTATGCAAAGCCTCACGCCATTTTGTTTGTTTGTTGACAGGTTAACACCATGTTTTGTTCTGATTCATGAGTAGTGTTTTGTTTTGCTCTGGTTTCAGTCTACTTACAATTATGAGAGACTTAATCAGTTTGATATGTTAAAGGATGCTTAAGTTATTTGAACGAGTACTTCAATGATATGCTTGAATGCACTGGATGACTTGAATCTCTTAGAAATGCATTTCTTCCTTTCCTTTATGACTGGTAACGTCCTCATCCTATATATAATCTGATAATTCTGATTCATCCCATATTCCCATATATATAATCTCATCCATTGTTTGTTCAATAGAGAGAAAGGGAAGCAATAAACGTTTCTCGATCATCATTCCTCTTCCTGGATATCAACCTCGAACAAGAGAAAGCAAGCTTCGCACCTTTAGTTTCTTCGTTTCGCACCTTTAGTTTCTTCATAAAGACACAAACTAAATAAGACTCCGATATTATGTTTGGTTTTGCTTTACAATGAGGTCCTAAACCTCATGAATCTCAATGACCCATAACCTTAAACACATTAAGATATATTTGTTCACAACCTTCTCGAGTTCTCGGTTAGATGTTGATGATGTTCTGCTGGGTACATCTATCTATAGATGGTGGTTTCAAATTTTTTTGGTTTTTTTGTTATTATGTTTATTATTATGACTATCAGTGTCACTTTAAATCAGGATAAATTTGTCTTTTTAAATAAAATTGTTATGCTGCGTATTTGCTGGGTATATTTAGCAACACCTATTACAAAATATCATTGATTTTACACCATTGTTGTTCCAAATAATTTTTCATCCGCGGTTCCCTGAGTGTGTTATTAACAACTAGTGAGTATCAAAACACAGACAATCGTGCCAATGTGTCTGAATATGCATGTTTTTTTTTCTTCAATAATCATGTTTTGGACTTTTAGCAAATGCCTTTCCAGATAGAGCCATGAACAGAGACAGTCCCATCACAAAAGGGCGTGTCTTCTTCATAGAAAACCCCATGCTCCTTTCAATTATAATGAGCTACTAAGGCCCATTTTGTTTTTGTGAAAAGTGATTCCTCATCCTCAAATCCCATTCTAATCATCCACTATCAATATCTAGGACCAGGAGTAACATATTGATCAGGAAGATGTTTAGTTTTCTCTCTTAGACAGAAAGTTCTAACAACCCAGTATTTCTACCATTTCTATTATATCTCTGATAGAAAATGTCACTCTCCACCATTACTCATTCGAGTCATTCCTGTCTGTCTTGGCATGCCAATTGCCTTGGAGATAAGGGGTCACAGTCAATTGTCACCAAGCTGTCCAAATGTCCAATATGTAGTAATGTTATTCAAGTCTCTCTTCCAGTTAGATCTATATCCTATGATTCCAATCCGTTCCTTCGAAGATGAGACTGTGTATATAAATATTGGAGTTATGGCATGAACTACTTCTGTACTAGCAAGCCAAGTGGTTATCTTCAAAGAAAGGCCAACTTCAGACCCAGTGGAGGTTGTGCTAAGGCCAGCAAGCCAAGTATATTTCTTTTTCAGTGTGACAACCTCTACTAGTCGACTAGGCTGGTTTTTAATTCTGGGTTTGTTGCGCAAGTAGATCTACACCTCAAAAAACTAACCAAGTTAATGGTGCTACCCTAATCAAAGTAAGAAAAATATATGCCTCTTGTGGTTTGCAAATGGGGCTGATAATATATTTATCACACCCAACCTCCTCTTGAAGATAAAGAAATCAATTATGGAAAACTGTTGCGGATAGAGACTCCTGCATTATTGGTAGGTTGACCATGCTCTAAAACATAAAACAGCAGCACAAACTGTAACAGATTCATGGTTGTTAGAGGAATAGTGTTGTTTTTCTATTGCAAATGCCAAATGGATTAAACATAATCTATGAATTATAGGATTTAGTCTTTGTAGAAAATAAGAAATAAAAAGAACTGAAGTAAAGAAAGCCAAAACCGCAGAAGTCAGTGAGTCAAAACCGGAAGAGATTCAAGGCTCAACAACCAAAACCGCAGCTTATCTTCTTGGTTCTCACACATTGTTGACCCTGCAAGCTTATATTTTTGCCATTAGAAGCATGTGTCCGTAAATATACGAGTAGTTTAGGTGCTTCTTCAGTCTTTCTCTTCAACTTCCATGAAGCTACCGACTTTGATTTTTCAAACACTGTAGTGAATTTACCAGTGCCACTAGCTAGTATATATACACTAAGATGATAAACTGTCTTCATTCCTTAAAATTCTCTCCACACTAACAAGTTGACTTGAGAAACATAGATTAAGGAAGAGGAAGAGGAAGAGGAAGAATCAGAAAAAAGAAAAAGAAGAAGGGGAGGAGGAGGAGCTTGCATTGCATGTAAGATAAAAGCTTAAGTGCTTAACTGATATTCTTGAGCATCTTACATCATAGTTCATACATATTGATATACTTCATATCATTCTTTAGTTCATAAAGCTTGATGGGTTGTTGTTGTTTCATTTGTTTGGTTTGGATTATGTTGGTAGTGAGTGTTTACTCCATGACAGCCTGAACTGAGTTTTCTGGTGCTTAATTTACAGTTGGTTTTGCTGAGCAAGTTCATCATTTGATCACTGCCAAAACTAATGGGCCTCACCGGCACCATAGAGACACTCACCGTGAGGTCCATGAGCTTAAGTACTGAAGATTCAGAACCTCATAAGAAGTCTAATGGGTTATTAGACTATGAAAAAAGTATGGAAAGGTCAATGAGCTTCAAGAACTGGGATCCCACAGAAGAAAAACTCAAAGCAGCTTCTGATACATATGATGAGAAATCACATTTGGTTTCTTCAGTTGGTAGAAACTGTGAAAAAATGCACATCAAGAAACCCACAATTCTGCTTCCTGAACCGATCATGTTGTTTTCTCCAAAGCTGGAGGCTAGTGAACGCGATGCTGCAGCAACCAGGCTTCAGAAAGTGTACAAGAGTTACAGGACTAGGCGCAACCTTGCAGATTGTGCAGTTGTTGTTGAGGAACTCTGGTGTGTGGCATGAAAATGTGACACTTCTTTTTCTTTTGAGTTTTGATACCCTTTTGTGTTAATTTGTTGCTTATATGTGCTTGGTGAATTTGTTGTAGGTGGAAAGCCGTAGACTTGGCAAGTTTAGAACGAAATTCGGTGTCATTCTTCGACATTGAGAAACATGAAACTGCTGTGTCAAAGTGGACAAGAGCTAGGAAAAGGGCAGCCAAGGTACTTATTTAAAATGGTTTATGTGAATGGAATTTTTGAGATGTGCAAATTAGTGGAGAAGGTCAAAGTTAACAAAGCAATATGTTTGTGTTTGTAGTTAGGGAAGGGGTTGTGCAAGGATGAGAAGGCTCAGAAACTAGCCCTGCAGCATTGGCTTGAAGCTGTGAGTATATATCCTTTATAACTCAGTTCTTTACAGAAAACTGTCTTCTTTCTGCTTCTTTACTTTTTCAATTCTGTTTACAAACCTTTGTTGTTTATGATTCTTATACGTTTTCATCGAATAATAGAAAAACAGTAAGAGACTAAGAGCTCATGAACTCTGGAAGCATTGTAATTCTATAGAGCAGTCCATGAATTGTAAGCTTAAAAAAATGGTTGTCACACAAGGATCATTAGACCATTTGGACAACCCTCTAACTAGGCATACTAATCCATAGAAATTCTTCTTCTTTTTTTAGTGACATTGGAATTGATCAAACAGAAACTGAAAATCTCTGGTCTTTTTTCCTACAGATTGATCCACGCCATCGGTATGGACACAATTTGCAATTCTATTACGATGTGTGGACTGCTTGCAAGAGCTCTCAACCTTTCTTCTACTGGTAATGAAAACAGCTTCCATCATTTATTTTTCTACGAATTTAGCACTCATAATGTTGACCTTTTTTTTCCTTCACCCTGAAACTGAAGGTTGGATGTTGGTGATGGTAAAGACACAAATGTCAAGAAGTGTCCAAGGCCTGATCTACAGCACCAGTGCATCAAATATCTTGAACAGGTAAGAACTCGTATACTAGTGACTATTACAGCTACTCTGACGTTAATATCTGCAGTCTCCATAGTAATAGTATTGATCTTTTCATTGTTTATTGCAGAGGGAGAGGGAAGCATATGAAGTGATCATAGAGGACGGCAAGCTAGTGCAGAAGCAATCAGGGTTACTTGTTGACACAGATGAAGGGTCAAAGTGGATATTTGTGCTGAGCACATCAAGGTCTTTATATGTAGGCCAGAAAAAGAAGGGTGCTTTTCAGCATTCAAGTTTCCTGTCTGGAGGGGCTACTACTGCAGCTGGAAGATTAGTTGCTCATAATGGGGTTCTTGAGGTACATAGTACATACATACATTATATTATACGTTTAAATTTAATTATAATCTCTCAAAGACATGCAATGCTAAGCCAATGAAAATTCTCATCTTTCACTTTCTTTCTTTTTCAGGCTATATGGCCATACAGTGGTCACTATCTTCCAACCGCAGACAACTTCAGGGAATTCATTGGCTTCCTGAAAGAGCACAATGTAGACCTAACTAATGTCAAGGTAATTAGGAGGCTAATAAGCAAAACATGTTTGATTTTACACCAAGTACATTAAAGATTGGATTTTGAAAAATATTTACTGTGTTACAGATGTATGCTGTTGATGAAGACAAAGCATATCAAAATGAATGCTCTATGCCAGAGGTGACAGGTTCATCCACAACCAAAGTGACCTTGGATGATTCTAACAGTGGTGCTGCCATTGAAGTTCCAGCAGATCATCATCAACAACAATTTGAGAGCAATGGGAGTAGTTCTAGTAGTAATGCAGATGATGTAGAAGAAGAACAAGCACAAGTATTTGACATGACAAAGCGCTTAGCTTGCAAGTGGACCAGTGGGCTTGGGCCACGTATTGGATGTGTGAGGGACTATCCAGCTGACCTTCAATGCCTAGCTCTTGAGAAAGTCAATCTATCACCAAGAGTCACATTGGGCCGCCGTGAAAGTTATACCCCAATCCCTTCACCTAGACCAGGCTCAAAGATCAGGGTCTCACCTAGGCTTGCATATATGGGCCTCCCCAGCCCAAGGGTAGCTAATTCCGCTCCGACATTTTAGGCCCCGTTTGGTTCAGAAAAACGGTATTTACCACCTCGAGCTAAAGGACTAATTTCAAACCCTCTAGTCCGGTTGGGTTTGCTTTTGGTTTCCTAAAAACTACTTTCTGAAAACAAAAGAGACCTAGCTCTCGACTGTGATGGGGTACATCTTGTTCCCGAACTTGTTTAGGGTTTAGGGAGTCATAGGAACGAAGCCGAACTTGTTATTCTTTTATTTCTTTGTCACTCTTTAAAATAATTTTTCTTGCAAATTTGTATATATGCTCTTCTTGTGAATGGTGCAAACACAATGTCCCCAAGGCATCATTCTTTTTCTTCCTCTGGGTTTTATGCAACACAGGCATCATGCAATGATAGTACAACACTGCTAGTCAGAGGGGATCCAATGTACTAAAACAGAAAGCAAGGATTCCAAATTCAAAGAGGTAGAGGATGATCATAAATGAAATGAATTTATTCCAAATAACCATAAAAGAGGGAATCCAAGGAGGAAAAATTGAAATAAAGAACAACCCTTTTCTGGAAGTACTCCATGAATTTAAATATGAAATGGGAAGAGAAAGATTGGAATTTTGAAATCTTGGTGGCAAAGGGACAAGAGTGTTCAACCTCGATGTCAACGTCTGACAACAACATATAAATTCTAGTTGGTGTTTGTTGTGAAATTCGAAAGGAAAAAATAATGCAAGTAAAACACAAAATGTACTTTTCTCTAAATAAGTGCTTCTTTTCCAGAACAGTCGTCAGTCTCCACTCTCCACTCTCCACTCTCCACTCCGCTGTCAATATTTCGTGCATGATTCAAAACGAAGCGATTAAAATAACAACAAAACAATAATTAGTGTTCCTTCAAATTTCAGTCTTCTGTTACGTGTGTTTCGAGTCTGTGCCATGTATTGAAATCTTATCATAAACCTCAGCAATTCTGTGCAGGCTTAAGGAAACCTTTCAATCACGTCAAATGTGTTCATAGCATTCAAGGATTAACTTGATTTAGTTTGGCCTGAATTTTGTAATAGTTCGATCACTTTGAGTGTGTCCTAACGGCTGTTAACTGAATTCTTTTAAATCCATAAATAGCGTTTTGTGACAATGTACTAATGCTTTTATCACGAAATAAAACCTCCAAACACTTTCATTCACCCCGGATCATCCGATCTTTACGACACTTCATTATTACATGTTATCGTGATGTTACACAAAATTGCAAGAACTAGTTGAAAGATAGATGAACAAGGGGAAAAGCCATATACCTTTCTAACCGGCTTTTCACATTTTCTCTCAAGGGTTATGGATTGCTCGATTCTGTTTATTCATTTAACTGACTCTAACTTCACTAATGGTTACAAAACTACGACATCAACTTTGTTACAATTAGAGTGGATCGAGGCAATGGATCACATACAGAGCTTCAACACAAAAAGGCTTCAATTCAAGGCTAAACAATGTCAAACGAATACAAGGTATTATGCATGTAATCAGACAACTACAGCCAACTACAGCGTATCTCAACTTCTCAATAATCGGTTGTTTATGATTTTGCTTAATTTTTAATCATATTCATAAGTTGATGATATTGTTTTGCAGTATTCACATATTGTATCGGTCTCTATTATAAGTTTGTAACATATTTTAATTAAAACTCATTGTTCTTTAATTGCTTTTTTTAGTTATCCATAGAGTAAAAACAAGCACCAAAAGCCAAAAAAACAATGGATCACTAACACAAATGTACTAACCCAAGATCCAATCTGGGGTTTTTCTAACATGAATGAAGCTAGTATCATCTTTAAATGAAAGAATTTAGTTTCTACCTACTCATTCAAACTTGTCCACCCAATCACATGCCCAGAACTGTGAAGGTCGCAACCAGAAATTGAAAACACAAAGGCACAAATGAAGAGTGACCAGTCATCCAATCCAGTTAGATACGTTGTCGGTTTCCCTTTTAACTTTTTTTCCTAACTTTTACAGAGTCGTGCCGTCGTGGCCACACTCCTCATTCTTCCCCAGATAAAGTGGTGCGCTGTAATTTCGTAAATCTTGCACAAAATGGGGGGCCATAACAAAACAAACTAGCACCAGTTTCCAAAGAATCGAGCGCCATTTATACGCTGCCTCTTGTCCTTTGCTGTGTGTTTTTGAATTTCAAATCTCGAACGGCTCTCACTTCATCTCTGAATCACTACCAACACAGCACCCCACTTATCCCACAAAACTAAGCCAACCACGTCCCACGTTGGAGTCTGTTGTGTTTTCTAAACCACAGTCACTCTTCTCCTTCAGTTTCAAGCTCTAACTTCTCCCAAAGATTTGAGCTTTCTGTTTCTGATTCTTACAAATATGGGTGCTTCAGGCAAATGGGTGAAGTCCCTTATAGGTATCAAAAAACCTGACAAAGATGACCAAGTAAAGCTCGCATCTTTCATCTCCTTAGATTTGCTTAGACCATTTGCACTGTGCTAGAACTTTCCCTAACTCTCTTTTGTTTTTTGGTTGTAGGAAAAGGTAGGTGGGAAGAATAAGAAGTGGAAGCTATGGAGGAATTCGTCAGGGGATTTCGGGTCTTCTTGGAAAGGATTCAAAGGGAGTCACAGAGCTGCTTCTGAAGGGTCTGATTCGCCAAGAAGGGCTGAAGCGTACACTGCTGCTGTGGCTACAGTGGTTCGAGCTCACCCTAGAGATTTCAGAGTTGTCAGGCAAGAATGGGCTGCTATCAGAATCCAAACGGCTTTCCGAGGCTTCCTGGTAATCTAACTGTTCTGCTTTTCCCATTGTTTACTTCATTATCATAGTGTAGAAATCTAAACCATAAACAATAGATCTAGATTGATGTGTCTGGAATCGGATTTAGGCTAGTTGGTGTAAAAAAGTTGAGATCTTTGTTGCAAAAATCGGTGTTTATTATCTTATAAATTGAAAAGCAGAGTACTCTGTTCTGTTCTGTTGTTGATGAAATGGCCAATTACAGATTTCGGGTCTAAAGTTTGAAACTTTGTAACTGATTTGTAGGCAAGGAGGGCTTTGAAGGCGTTGAGAGGGATTGTGAGGCTTCAAGCTCTGGTTCGGGGAAGACAAGTGAGGAAGCAAGCGGCTGTAACACTGAGGTGCATGCAGGCTCTAGTTCGAGTTCAGGCACGTGTGAGGGCTCGCCGCGTGCGAATGTCCATTGAAGGCCAAGCTGTGCAGAACATGCTCAATGAGCGCCGCACTCAAGCTGATCTCTTAAAAGAAGCTGAGGTACTTCAAATTCTTAGAACACTTTGCTTCGGCACATAATGAGAAAGAACAAATCTTTAGGGGTGTTTATTGTTGTTCGTTTATTGATGAAGTAGTGGAATTTGAAAATGCAGGAAGGGTGGTGTGATAGCAAGGGAACTATAGATGATGTTAAAGCAAAGATTCAAATGAGGCAAGAAGGAGCCTTCAAAAGGGAGAGAGCAATTGCCTACTCTCTTGCTCAAAAGGTAGTGTCAATTAATGAAGCCTAATAATGTTGATACATTTTTTTTTGGTCATGTTACTGCTTATATAAGCAAAGATTGAGTTTCTATTTTTGTTTTCTCAGCAATGGAGATCAACCCCAGATTCGAATTCACGCATCAATTCCTCAGTTTACTCTCTCAATAAGAACGAATTCGACAGGAACAGCTGGGGATGGAGTTGGTTAGAGCGCTGGATGTCAGCTAAGCCATGGGAGACTAGGTTGATGGAACAATCCAACAGTGATCCATCTGAGTTCACACCGCCTCCAAAGAAAATTGCAGACCCTTTTGTTGGCATCGGCAAACATTCGAAATCTTCAGAGCCACCATGCTCAGTCAAAGTGAGAAGGAACAATGTCACCACTAGGATATCGGCAAAGCCACCACACCTTGGGCAAGTGACTACTCGCTCATCGTCGAGCCCAAGTTCAGAGTTTAGGTATGATGACAGCCCTGGCTCATCTTCACTTACATCCACAACACCTGTTTCAGGAAACACCGGACTGGCTTCGGATAGAACAGATGAGAGCAGTAACTTTAGGCCAAGTTACATGAACCTGACTGAGTCAACTAAGGCAAAGCAGAAAGCAGCAAGTTATCAATCTCACAGAACTCAAAGGCAATCCATGGATGAGTTTCAGTTTCTCAAGAGGTCTGGGGCATTCTCTAATGGGGATTCCAAAAGTAGTGCTGGTTCTGAACCACCATCAGTCCATTTCTCAAAGCCGCTTGGCATGCCAACCCGCTTGGATAAGAACACTACGAAATTAAGGTGAAAGGGATACTTGATCATATGATTAGTTGGACTTTGCTTGAGAAAGATCAACCGCTTGTTGTTCCCTGTTCCCTAATTGTGTAAGTGTTTTGTGCTAGAGTAGTTTCCGCACCAGTAATAGATGCGTCCTTGATAATCGACCTTGATTATGATTTGAGGTTTCATTTGTAAAAAATGTTGATTTGTTGTTATGAAATTGCACACTGCTTCCTACTTATTTCATATTTCTTATGAGATTAATCATAAAACGTGTATACAATGTTTCACCCTAGGTTCTGAAGGATGTATCCTGCTGGAACCAAACTAGTTTATAAGGGGAGCGACTCAACAACTCTAGAAACAACTTCTTGAGCAGCATGACATGCTAAATCAACACTAAACAACTTTGCTTTTGATTTGTAAAACAGTAGAGCTTGTGGAACTCGCGATGATCATGACAGAAAAAGTTTAATGAGTACATCATGTCCGCTTAATAACTGTAAGCTTGACACTATTCTTGAAGTTAAGAACAATGCCGAACTCAAGTTCCAGAGGTGTGTCCATGTTTGGAGAGTGCCTGAATACATATTTCCGGTATAAATGTATCAGTGAGAGTTTTAGTTCTTGTAGAGAAAACTTCTGACCAATGCATGCTCTAGGCCCTATTCCAAATGGTATGAAAGCATAAGGATGCCTTTGTTTCTCTTCTTTGCCATTCGGATCAAACCTCTCTGGCTTGAACTTCTCTGGCTCAGGGAAGTTCTTTGGATCTTTCGCTAAAACTCCGGGAGCTAACCAGACCCAAGTCCCCTGCTCAAAACAAATATCTCATTAGGTTACATACAGTGATTCAAACCGGTATGAAGAGGTCCTTCGTTAAACAGCAGTGTACCTTTGGTAGAAGATAACCTCCTACTTCTACTTCTCTTGACGTTTCTCTTGCAACTAGTGGAGAAACCAAGTAAAACCTCATTGCCTCTTTAATAACCTGCCAATTTTGTATAGACATATCAAGCAAAAAAACATCAAACAAATGACTACTTGATTAGCTCTTGTTTCATGCTACTTACCTGTTCAAGATAAGGGAATTTGTGCTGAAGATCATGAGCTGTTGGGATCTGATCATGTGGACCAAATCCATCGATTTCTGCTAGCAACTTGCTTTCCACTTCCGGGTGTCCAGAAATCAAGTAGACAGCTGAGGACAATGTAAAAGATGTGGTGGCCGACCCAGCAAGCAAATGTTCATAAGTGACTGCACTAATGTAGTCTGGAGTGAACACACTCTTTGCTACTCCCTCTGACTCCCTTGCATTCAATATGAGTGACAAGAAATTCTTGGTACCTCGATCGCTATCTTTCATTCTCCTCATTACAATATGATCAAGCCGGCCTGCCAATTTCTGGTTAGTCCGGTCTACTTTCCAGTCCATAGTGCCCGGAATTCTCTTCAACATTTGCCTAAATGGCTCTTGTATTATGGGGACAAGTAGTCCCAATATGATCGATAAGGAACCTGACAAGTCCATCTTAAGATGAGTTGTGGAATAGATGTGTTGGTTGATAAAGTCTGAAACTTCATCATCATTCTTGTCTTCACCATTATCAACCTTGTTGATTGAATCACTAATAGACTGTGGTTTTGAAAGGCCAAAGTCGACACCAAAGGCAGCTTGTCCAATAACATCAGTGGCCAATCTGAGTGAGAGGTTTGAAAAGGTAATGTCTTCCTTGTTGGAAGAGTCATCAAGGTTTTGAGTTGCAGATTCAATATATGATTGCATGGTGGGAACAAGGCTGGCTAGGTATGAAGGTTGATACACTGATAAAATGGTGTTTCTCATGGTTGACCATCTTGTATCCCTGAATCAATTAGGCTCAAAATCAATCTCAGTAAAAAAAAAATAAAAAAATAAAAAATAAAATAAAAAAAACTTTAGCTGATATTCTCCACATCATACATGAAAATAACATTACCTGGTGAAAAAGAGACCCTTTTGGTGAGGAGGTGAGGCTGAGATTGGAGATGGTATGCTTCTGTTTGGAATGTCTTTGAATTTCTTGATTCCAACTTCTCTACAAAGTTCTGCATCTGCTACAATTATAAGTGGCTGTCTTCCCATATGAAACCTGCCCAATATTAATCAACAAATTTACCTGACATGACTAAAGTTTGAAGTCAACTACAAGATCAAATGTGTAATCAACACCACAAACTCATAATTAATAGAAAAAAAAATTGCCACAATCTGAGAGTGCAGTTAAGATTTCTCACAAACAGTTAAATTTCTGCTTCAAACAACAAGCTTGATATAGCTAGTTGCTACTTGCTACATCCAGAAACACATACTAACCTGAAGATAGGGCCATATTGCTTGGCAAGAACTGAGAACAAATCAGGACCATGCTTAGCCAGCAAGGGAAGGTGTCCTAGAAAAGGGATAGTTCGTGGGCCAGGAACCCTTCTCACTCCCCAGTATGGTGCATACAAGTATCCCAAGACTCCAGCCAATACTGCCAGCACTGTGAGAGTGGTTGACACCAGAGAACCATTGGTAATCAAAAACTCCATCCCCATCAATTTGTGAAAGCTGTCTTCCTTAGTTCTCTGAGTGAGAAAGAAAGAGAGGAGAGTATACCTGATCAAACAAACATAGGTTTGGTTTAATATATAGCTGATGGAATAAGCGGCTGGGTCTCACTGCTCACTAGTCAACTTGAACAAGGTTACTGGGTCCTTTGTCTCTATGCAAATGATTTTATTCCTGAAATTTTTGCACGATGTTGCGGTGGTGACATTTCCTGTCGGCCAGGACACTATGTTCGCTTTCATGCTTTCAAAATTCAACTGTGTTTTGGAGTATCAAAATTTTAGAGTCTACAAGCGTTTCATTACTTCAGAGCATTATAGGACCGCTTTCAAGCTCTAGATGCATAATCTGCCGACCAAACTTTGAAAAGAATATATACTTTTTTTTTTTTATGAAAATAGGTCATCCTTTATTAGCTCAATAAGCAATACAAAAACGATCCCCTCAATGAAGGCGATAGAATAAACCGTTGCGTAAAAACTACTACAAATCCAATTAAAAAAAAAAAACTAATACTAACAATCTCTTAGTACACCCACCTTCTTGTATGAAGCCCAAAACAAAGAAATTATAGAGCCCAACTAATAAAATATAAGTCTCAATTAAGGGACCACCGAGTCTCTATTTCCTTTACGATCTCTCTCGCTCAAGGCAAGATAATAAAAAGTCCAATATCCTTTCATGAAAAAAGATATGAACCCAAAAAAGAAATAAAATTAAAAAACAAAATAACAACCCAAGCCCAGCAAAGCCCAGCTAATGTCATCCTGATGGAAACCCTAGCCGCCATCAACCAACGTGCAGCGCCGCCGACACCCCACCCTGAAACCACCGTTGTCGCCCCAACATTGTGACACCCACCATCAACAACCCAACCAAGGAGGTGATGCAGCCCTCACAGCACTCTGCCATCAACCACAGTGACGACGTGAGAAAGAAGAAAAGAATCTCCAGGTTTCCATTCACCATCAATCCAAATGTCGGCGTCACCGTCCCGTAGCACCGTCGCATAAACCCCATTCTGAACCACCACGCAAGGCTCACTCATCGCTGCCTCACCCTCAATTCCACTGCCCTTGATAACAATTGGAAGGAAACAACCATCCTTCCAGCCACCATCAATCTCTCTTTCACCACCAGAAACCAAAGCCTTCAACTTCATCTCCCGTTCAACACGAAACTTGTAACGCCCCAAACTGCACCTCTTCAATTTGAGTATGTAACAGTGCCACGAGACTTTAAAACGTAAACCAAAAGCTCGATTTATATCCTAAAGTAACGCAAGGCATTTTAGTAAAAACTTATCGAAAAATACAATGGAAGCTAAACAGAAAATTGAGGTGAAAACTTTTAATCTCTGAAATTCTATTTGTCGAGATTCCAATACATATGGTCACCATGTATAAACGAATATCAGGGAATAAACAAACAAATAACCGTAATATAAAACAGTTTTTAAAGAAGTCCAAAAACTATGGGACTCACGAGAAAATTTAATTGAATTAGGTTAACAACCAAATGACAAATTATGAACTTTAACCTGCACACCCAGCTCCGTCCTCCACTGTCCCGTTAGCAGTGCACAGTACCTGCACAACAAACTATTGTAAGGGTGAGCTTTTGTCCTCGTTGCTCAGTAGGAACTTACCTCGACTAAGTTTGAAATCAATACTCATGGGTACCCAGTATAAAAACAATTTAAAACCATACTTAATGTAAACAACATGAGTTAAAAATCAATGCACAATATTTCAATAAAACTGGCGCCAAGTCCAAACATCACCTGATGGCCGGTCATCATCGACCCACTATCCAACTTACCTCATTTTTCTTGTGTACAACAGGTAAGTGTAGTGAGAGTGTCCACTTACGCCCTTTCGCCTAGAAGCAGTGCCACTCCACAAGGGATGTAAGACACTCTTTCGTCCATAAAGGCCCATCCAGAGGTTTAGGGGATCGAAACCCAAGGAAGTAGCTATGCCCCCCTCACTCTCAAGCCATCAATAAATCTCACGGTTTGGTCAATAACAATCATAATAAATAACCAAACCAAACATGCATCATTTATATAAAACATGGGAAAAGCTTTAATCAAGAAAAGTCGTGAATCCCCTACCTGGATTCCAACACTTTTCCCCTTGTGCTCCACGAGTCACGAACCCTTCGTTCCTTGGTCACTGAAATTCCTATTGTCCAACATAAATGTCGTTAATATCATATCGACATAACAATTCAAGTATCGACGATTAACAAATCGTCAAACCAACTTTTCGTGGTCTAACCATGATTTGTCCAATATCAACCACATGCGATCAATCAAGGCTAAAATACCTTCTCAACTAATTCAACGATTAGTTTCGATCATCGAATACTAATCGATAATAAAATCCAATACTTCCATTTTTACTTTTAATCAAACTTTGCCGCATAGTATTTCAACGTAATTACTATGGGCACCCAAGTTTCTTTTTATACACAACAACATTCATAAACACACAAACTCAAGACTCATGTCGAGGTCACTCACTTCAAGTTTCAAGCATAGCCAATATCAACCTTTTTAACTCAAGGTCCTCTAGTTCACTATAATCTCATCAACTCTACACAATCAATGATCAGGAAGATCTTAATCCCATGACTTGATCATATCTTCATCCTCAAATTTGACACCACAACCACACACAGAAAAGCAACCAAATTTCCAATTACACAAAAGAATTTCCAGAATTCCTTAATAACAATTAAACTAAATCCCTCAGTTCATAATCACACCTATATACCCATTAACCACTTGATTACCTATAGATATAATGACTGGTTCCAAGCTTAACACACGGTAAGTACCAACTTTTCCGGAACAAACACAACATACATAAACTTGAATATACCCTTGAGTAGCTTTATCAGCCAAAATCTGTTCAATACCAACTGCACAGATTCAACACGTCAACAAAACTCAACTACAACTTCCCAGCCTTACAAACACAATTTCATAACTCAAGTATCTGCGGCATCATTCAATTTTTTAAAGCTAACATTCCATTTCATGTTAACCATAACAAAAATACAGAAACTCAATTTCCAAAACTGATCCATAGTCACAGCAGGAACACAGATGCGATACAACAACAAAACTTTTCAGAACTAGTCACCAAGCTACACACAAATTATCCAATTCACTCTTAAATCAATCAACAACAAAACTCTGAATTTGCTTCTTAAAATTTACCTTCAATGTAGCTCGATATCAAAGCAAAAGCTTTGCGCCCTTCTCTGCCCAAACTTGCTAACGAAGAACCAATGACCCAAAATCAGCAACCCTTAGAAGTCCTTGTTCACAAACGCAGCAGAGACCAAAACCAAACCCAGAAATAAAGGAGGTCGCCGGCGGGGACGAATTCCGTCAAGGGCAGAGAAACAGCCCAGAAATCCCAAAAACTAAAGCCAATAAACTTCAATCTAAACTGAAAAATAATTACCCTAGAATGATGAGCACGACGAGAAAGGAAACCATACCAAGAGAAGTCGGGTTCGCAGCCTGAAAACCCAGAAATCCGGCGGAAAAGTCGAACCTTCTTGTCGTCGTTCCTCCTCCTACGGTCACCGATCGGAGAAACGAAGGCTAGAGGCGCATCGGGGACCTCAAGGCGGTCCAGCCGGTGGTGGCCAGTCGCCGGGTAGCCACCGGACGGTGAGGCGGCGTTGATGCTCGAGTCGGTGTCGGAGAGAGAGACTGAGGTGGTCCGACAGCCCGACTAGTTGAGTCTCCTTACTTACTCCTGACCGACTTTAATTCCGGCGGCTAAGATTGGACGGTGTAGATTTCAATGGTCCAGATCTCACCGCATAAATTCCTTATTACTTTCTAATTTCCAAAAATCATATAAAGTATCTCCGCACTCCAATTTCCTGAAAATTTTCACGAACTCGTCATGACACGTACTTTAATATCAAACTCTAATATCAAGGTTTTCACCTTGTAGAAATATCTGAAAAATATCCTCGAGCATTAACTTAATAACCGAAATCGTAAACCAATCCACGAACGATCTCGATATAATAAACTCGATAAATTTTCGGGGTATTACAAAACCAGATCCAGTTCACCAGGCATTGACTTGAACCATAAACTCGCAAGCGTACGAATCGTGTCAAGTAAGAGAAATATTTAGACATTAGTTATCGTACCACGAGGATTAGGTTGAACTTAACCAAGGTAATCGACTCTAAAAGTACTAAAAGGCAGACAAGAAAAATAAAATAAAGACAAAGAAAACTATAAACAAACATTCAAGACACCAAGTCCTGGCAATGCTCGGCCTATCTCGCACTAAGCCTAATCAAAACCACTAACTTGTACCCTGAGGGTGGTTATGCACAAATGAGTCGATAGTTGAAAAGAAGTTAAATTGGGGATTAACTAAATTAATGCAAACTACAATGAAAGTAAACAACTAACTAACAAATTAGAAAGTAAATTTGGTTTTTTAAATCAATGGGGACATGGGAGTGTCGGGTTATCCACACTAACCCTCTTGCAAATATTGATACCAATTTTACAAACGCATGTATTTTCTAATGTGTCAAGTCCCGTATCTAATACCGGTTAAGGTTACTAGACCAATTATCTTTTCGGTATATTGATTATGCCGGTTAAGACCACAATCAACTCTCTAATATAGGCACTACGGCGGTTAAAGCCGAAATACTTAAATTAAAGGCCTAGAGTGCAAGATAATAGAGACCCAAGCAAGCTTAGCTACAATTAAGCTAGCTAATTGTTACCATGCTCAAATCCTAGATGCCACAAGACTAACAAGTAGTCAACTCATTAATCTACTCATCACAATTGCCCACAACATAATTTCAAATGGTGACTAAGCCTAGAAACATGCTTCTAAGGACCAATAAATTCGGATTTAAAGCATACACAATGAAAATTGCATGTATTATAATTAAAGCATCAATGTCATTACAAGATGAGTTAGGGATTCACAACCCTAACTCCTAAAATCAAACTACTCACTACCCATTAGCAAATACATCATCCAATACATGAGAAATTAAGAGAATGGATAGAGAACAGAAGAACACAAGCTAGATTCACAAATTGCTATAAGCAATTATGAACCCACTTGAAATTAAGTCTCCCCTCTATACTAAAACTAAAATCTTTTGTGTTAGTGAAGTCTTGATGATGTTGGTGAGAGCTCCTTAATCCCTTTTGAAGATGAAAGTGGTATTGAGGAGAAATTGGTGGTGAGGAGAATGATGTTGAGGTGAAATGGTGTCGAGGTGAAATGGAAGAGTGAAGAATGGGAGAGAATGGTGAAGTGGTGCGGCTGTGTTGGTCTCCAGAAGAAAGAAGAGAGGATAGAATGAGACTAGTCAATCACTCGCGCGTTGCTGCGGGTTAGGAAATTTTTAACAATCATTGTGATTTGGCTCAGTCTATTTAAGGGCAATCTAAACGGACAAAGTGAAAGAGATGTTATATCATCCCTTGCGGCAAAGCGTGTTGTAGCGGGTGACATAGCAAATTACTATGCAAAATTGCTGAACACAATTGTAAAAATGGATATGCAAAATTGCTAAAATACAGTTATTATCCAAAATTGCGGCAAAGCGTGTTGTAGCGGGTGACATAGCAAATTACTATGCAAAATTGCTGAACACAATTGTAAACATGGATATGCAAAATTGCTAAAATGCAGTTACTATCCAAAATTGCTCAACACAATTGTAGAAAGATGCACTTACTATGTAAAATTGCACAACACAATTTTGTTTAAAAAGATGCACTTAGTATCCAAAATTGCTCAGCACAATTGTAAAAATGGCTAGTTGTTACCAAAATGTTCTATGTTTTGTTTGTGTTGATGAGAAGTTCAACTGTTCCTGATTGTAGAGAGCTGCTTAAATCAGAGAAGTGTAATTGTGGTTACCAACAAACAAAATAACCTCTTTCTGCAGGTCTTTAATGTACTCAACTGCCAACTCCAATATATTTCTCCTGTGTTCGTTTGCTGCCAGGGATTCAACATTCAATATGTAAAGCTAAATTCAAGAAAACATGCACACATTACAGTTTTGATTAATTAATGTAGAAATTCTTTACTACCTTGTCCATGTTTGGGAAAAGATCTTGCAGCTTCCTTATTCTTTGTTTTTCGAGACAGAAGAGAAAGAGAGGAAGGGAACGACTCTCTCTCCCCCATATAATCTCAACCGACAAAAAAATAGGGCTCCACCGACAAAAAACAGGCCCAACATAGAGGCCCAAATCTATTAAAACTGAGAGTGACATTACTGTTTTTTACTGTAAATAAACAGTAAATCACTGTATATAAACAGTGATCAACAAATTTATCTATTACTAAAGCTTGGTCGACTGTTCATATCATAGGCATATGAACAGTGATTTTTTTTTTTTTTTTTTTG
>NC_020492.1:20565211-20587036 GCF_000184155.1 Fragaria vesca subsp. vesca | reverse complement strand
GAAGTACATATCATAAACATTTATATCAATCAATTAACTCATTGACCAGCTTCATAACGTTGTTTTTGGATAAAGTAATTTTAATGTCCATAGAAATTTTAAAGTCATGAGAATTACAATGTCATGAATTTAAATCCTATTAATTGAGAATTCCATTGTTTGAATTTCATGATGTGTCCATAGAAATTTCAAAATACAATTCCATGAATTTAAATCCTATTAATCGAGAATTTCATTGTTTGGATTTCATGATGTAGAGTTTTAAAATGACAAGAATTTGTATTCAGACTAATCTTAGTTAAAGAAATTGACAAATGATGCTTATTTTGTGAGGAATTCAAGTCGGGAATTTAAGTTCCTAAATTTCACGATTATTTTCCTGTGAAAATTGCTAATTCCATAAGATAAGTATCCAAACGAGGAAAACCGTCCTAAGAAATTGGGAATTCCTTATTTTTTATTAAATTCTCAGAAATTCACCCACATCCAAACACACCGTAAATGTATATACCGCGCCAAGGCGCGGGTATAATTCTAGTAGATATATAGATCAACAAATACATATATAGTAAATGTATATAAACAGTGATAGATATATAGTAAATAGGTTTTTCCCCAAAGTTGCTCGGTTCATGTTCGTGGGAGACAAAACTGTCATGCCACGTGGCAGCGTGTGGGTGGATAGAATGGGGAACATTGCTAGCTAGCTGTCTTGCATCTGCACGTGATCATCTCCATTATTAACCAAAGCAAAAAGCTAATTAATCAAGGTGATGATTAATTGATCCTCTTAATTCATTTTCTTAATGCAACTCCACATTAGTTTCGCATTCTTGATGATATTGTTCACCGTACGTTGACCCGCATCGATAATTTCGGCATTTCCTCAAAATCTTCATTTTGCTCCAATGTTGCATCATTTTTTTCCGAAATCCACATTTCCTCTTATTTTTTATAAATAAATAAAAAGTAGATTAATTACATAATAATTAACTTAAGAAATAGTTAAATTCTAGTGTTTAAGTAGTAATTATGTGTATACAAATGCACGTAATCAGGCATGTATCGACGCCGCCAACAACCTCCCCAACAGAAGTAGCAGGAAAACCGTCGAAACATGTATATAGAGAGGACTATCGAGCATGTCCGCCGTCACTCCCACAGGTTTGACGAGAGAGAGAGAGGAAGAGATCCTTCTCTCAATCGAAAATGCAAAGCCATTGCTAATCTGACCTAGCTGTTGCCGAGAAACCTCTCACACAAGAGGACAAAGAGAGAACATGAGTTTTTACTTTGAAAAGAATATGGCACAATGGAGTTGTGTTTGCTAGTACAAGGAACCAAAACGAGGTTGGGTTTTCATCCATTAATCTACTCTTATCTTTTTTATTGAATGCGACCCCTTGTATAGAGCAACGGGGTTTTCAAATATTCTAATGAGGAAATTTTACCAATGGTACCCCATATAACTAGGGCTGGGCTGGGGACGGGACAGGAAGGTGTTTTTAAAAATCTGTCCCGTACGTCCCGATCCCGATCCCGACTAAAATTTTTTTTTTTTTTTTTTAAGAACAAATTAATTGATTATCAAACACCACCACAGGTGGAAAAACGGGTTGAGAAACTCCAAGCATTCAAATGCTCCACCACAATTGATCAGTGTATGAAATTTTCGACATTTTTATGCTGTTTGGAACAACATTAATGAAATTAATGAAAAAAAAAATATCCAAAAACACATAAACAAAAAAAAGAACATTGATGAAATTAGAAGTACTAAAATCAACAAGAACATAGGTGCATAGGTGCTAAATTACATACCCACTTTAAAAGTACTAAACATCCCACATTAAAAATTAACCCTACAAACAACAACTAAAAATATCCAAAATCACACAAGCAAAAAAAAAGAACATGAATGAAATTAAAAGTATTATTTTAGACCAAATTAAGTGTGGTTGAGTGCATTGTAACACCATGCAACCTAAAAAATCAAGTATAAAATGAATAAAATTAAGTATTCTAATATTACGGGACGGGACGGGATTTTTCGGGATAGTCCCGTCCCGTCCCGTCCCGTTATGGTAATGTTAAAACGGGACGGGATTGCTATTTTCAAAACCTATCTCGTCCCGTCCCGCTAACTTTCGGGACGGGACCGGTACGAGATCGGGATTCCGGTACTAAGTGCCCAGCCCTACATATAACATTCATTCATCATTATGGTATATGACATTTCAAAACTATGATATTTGTACCCTAACATGTAAAGCTGACATAAATTTGATACCTTCCGTCTTTAAGTTTCTAACAATGTCAAGTCGACTGCTACAAAAGCTGTTTCATAGGCAATTACATCTTTTTATTTTTCTCGGCCTTTTCCCTCTCTCCCTCTCACTCCGCCGCATACAGCCACACCTGAGCACATGTTCTCATTTATATATGTCACATCCCGACTCTTAAATTTTTACTTACCTTATTTACTAGCTTAGTATTAATAAGAGTTTTACCGTCTTCGTCAATGAGTTTATAGTTTAATTGGTCCCTAGAGAGGTTTTGGGGGATGATTATTTCGGAGGAATTATTCGTAGGAGAAAAATGTGATGACGGTAAAAATGGTAATTTTAGCTAGTAAAAGGTAAATTTTATTATGATATTATTTTGGGGTGTTAATTTTTAGTGTTGGGTTTTAAATGATTTGGGATGGTGAAACAAAAGATTAAAATCTCTGCGATATATCCGATATATCATCCGATATCTCTTTTTTTCGAATGACAGATATATCTATAGGGGTCAATATCTTATCTTCCACCGTATCTACGATATTTCCCCGATATTTCTCCAATACCGTCAAATATCTTCGATATTTAAGAAATATCTCCGATATTTATGATATTTCTGATATATCACCGATATATTAAAAAAATATCTGTAAAAAAAAAAAGAAATGATATCCGAAAGAGAAGTAATTCTCTCGAGATATATCCTAATGAAGAGTGAGGGTCTTGACTCTTGATTGATTTCCAGAAGAGAAATTCCCTCGTGGTATATCTAGAATAGAAGTAATTCCCTCAAGGTATATCCCAATGAAGAGTGCGGGTCTTGAGTGATTTCCAGAAGAGAAGTAATTCCTTCGAGGTGTATCCCAATGAAGAGTGGTGGTTTCGATAAGATAATGATGAAGACGGTGGAAGCGAAAAATGTGGTGGAAATACCAGGTTTGTATATGGAGTATCTTCTACAGTTAGTGGATTGAACAAATTTTCATCTGAAAAAAATTACGATCATGGCTATAGAAGTACTAGGTATGGAGCGTAAGAGGATACCATGTATGGGAAGACTAGAGGTCTAAATGATAATCAAGATGTTGTTTCAGTTGCACTAAGTTTTGAGTCTATCAGTTTAGGTAGTGGGACTGGAACCTCAAATGAATCTCAAGAAGGCAACAATCAATATGGCTATAATCAACGCACGGAAGTCAATGATCAGTCATCCAGTTGGATTCATCCTTACTATCCATTTATAGGGGAAACAGTCAGCTGTTCCAAAGACATATATAAAAGTGCGGCTATTGAGACCTCCAAATTTGCTCAGTATACTTCTCATGCTATTTACACCTCCTTTTTAATTTTAACTACAAGCATTTGCTCACTAGACCTCCTTTCAAATTCCTAAAATAACCTTATGTATGTTATTCACATATATGTTGATAAGTTATTCATTATACCTCTTATTTATTCTCTAGACTTCTCATTCTTTTATTTTTTTTTCTTTTTGCATGCTATCATCGAGACCTCTATTCCTGTTATTTTTTTTTTCGTTCAAATCTCTTTCACGACCTTAATTCCTTGATATATTTTTATTTCCCATAGAATATCACCAAACCGGCCCATTATTTGATCAATTTGTAAAAAAAAGTTTTCAATAACGTCAATTTTTCTCTTAAAAATCAAATAACATAAAATATTGGGTTTCAAAAACTTATATTTACCAACCCAGTACCGTCCCTCCTTATAAGTGAGAGGTCGTGTCTTCGACTCACAGTAGGCTCGTTGTAGCATAATAATAGTTTAATTATCTGATAAAAAAAATTATATTTACCAACAAGAAAATATTCTAACATAAATTAGCTTTTCTTTTTCTATTTTACTTGTGCTAAACAACGATCAAGGATAACATTGTATACTATGTATGTTCCTTTTTTCCCTCTATTTTATGTACATCATGAAATTATTTCTATAGTTATTTAATTTTTCATTATCGATTTGTTTTTGCATATATAATCCTTCACCTTGTATATATATGCTTTCAATATGTATGATAGTAGAAAATTCTATGTCACATTGTTGATATTGATCATAGTTTTAGTTTTAATTAAATATATAATATGTAGTAAAATTAGAAATTAAAAATATATAAGGAAAATAATAAAGAATACAATCAATTAATTATTGAATTGGAAAGTGTAGAGAGAATAAATATACTTATTTTTATATGATTATTGTCCTTAATAGTCATTACGTAAGAGGAGATAATTGTCATTCAATAACTCATAATAAAGGGAGGTCAAGTGAGCAAATTTGGAGGTCTCAATAGCCGTACTCCATATATAATTATCATATTTAACACTACAATTCGTACTATATGAGTTATATGTCTTGGTCTTATTATTGTACTTTTATGGATTAGCGTGCGTCTTATCAACAACCTAGATTCTCATTCTGGATGTAGATGAAGTTGATGTTTGTAATATTTATATGTAAATCCAATGAATTAAAAATTTCAAAAAAAAATTTTTTTTCTTCAAAATCTTTATATTTTTTCCCGGGTTTCCCCGATATATCTGAAATCTCTTTTTTTCAAAGGACCGATAGATACACCGATACCGATATTTTAATCCTTGGGTGGAACTGGTTGGAAAGCCCAACATAACTCTCCCTTCACTTCTCTCTCTTTTCTCCCGATTTCTCCCCGAGCCCTCTCCCTGCCGGATTTTCTTCTCGCCAGTCCGCCATCGTCCGGCCGCCTGAGAATGCCACACCGGTCCTGATCGGTCAGCCCTCGACCCAGCTTCCTTCCTGGACCGGTGAGAGCCGCCCTAGCTCCGCCGTGAGGGAGTTATCTCGCCTGAAAGGTCCGACTGCCGTGGTGGTTCTCTCGCCGGAACTCCCTCATCCGGCCGCTGCAGCCGGAGCTACTTGGCTCAAAAGGAAGCTCTCCTCTTGTGCATTCATCCCTCCAAATGATTCACTCCCTGTTGAGCTAGTTAAGGAGAAATGTCAAGTTGAATTAATTTCTAGGGTTCTTGGTAATGTTTTCGTTCGATTGGCCTACTTAGGCTTGGAATTGGTGTTTGTGCTAGTTAGAAAAGTTATAAAGTGAGTTGAGAGGAAGATGCTATCAAAATTTGGTAGGCATTGGAGGTCGCCGGAGTCGGCCTCCCGCCGCCACTGCAGGCGGAGCAGATGGAGGTGGCACCGCTGTTAGGGGGATTTTCATGATTTTAAATGTGTAATATTAAGGGGAGTTTAATGTATGAAGTTTAGAATTTTTTGAGGAGTTTTGAATAGGTTTTGGATTTTTGAAAGATTGGTGAATTTGGCAGTTAATGGGGTAGAATCCGACCGTTGGATTTCCGTTATTATTGTTTTAGAATGTTGAAATAAATGAATTGAGGCTATGGTTGGAGTTTGACGTGAATCCGATAAGCTTAACTCTAGAAAGGGTAGTGGATTAGGCGGAAGAGTTTTGGGTTATATTTAAGTGTTATTTTTTTTTTTTTCTGAAATTGAAGTTTGGTCCTAAGTATGGTTTTTGTGCCAGGATTTGAGGAGAGCTCATTTAAGTGGCGAATTGGATATCATCGGGCTTATGCCAAAAGTTGTGAGCGGACGTTCGTTTTAAATTATATATAAGCATGCGGTGATTTCATATTACATGAATGATTTTATTGAATATCAATTTGTGGAATTGTTTATTTTCGTGAAGTTATTTTTGGAAGTAAAGGCTCTTATTTTATTTGTTAACTTCGTTATTTAGAAAGTTACCGAAAATGAGATTTCTCATTTTTGGTGGAGTCATATATTTATTGCTTCTTTTATAATTGGCAATTTTCATTATTTTTGGAGAGTTACCGAAAATGAGATTTTCGGTAGATATGTATATGGATGATTATGAGGATAGTATGTATATAAATAAATAAATGCTAGCTAACTATACTTGCTTTTCCGCCATAATGAGGTAAAATTCCATTATGGTGTGACGTGAGCGTTAGACGCAATCGTCGTAGCTCTATATAAAATATGCACGTATATATACACTCGTGCTTTTCCGCCATAATGAGGTAAAATTCTATTATGGCCGGTATGACGTGAGCGTTAGACGCAAGCGTAGTAACCTTATATAAATTTCTATTTTTCTTATTCCTTCATAGAATTCGTACAAGAAGTATGACGAGTGTAAATATGTCACATCCCGGGACCCGCTCCGCCGTAACACGATATTGTCCGCTTTGGGCCCACCGGCCCTCACGGTTTTGTTTCCGGCAGCTCAGGAGCAACTTCCCAGTAGGTCACTCATCCTGGGATTGCTCTCGCATCGACATGCTTAACCTCGGAGTACCCA
Source organism: Fragaria vesca subsp. vesca (assembly GCF_000184155.1). Taxonomy (NCBI): domain Eukaryota; kingdom Viridiplantae; phylum Streptophyta; class Magnoliopsida; order Rosales; family Rosaceae; genus Fragaria; species Fragaria vesca. The sequence goes on along the minus strand of NC_020492.1, from coordinate 20,580,412 downwards.
TCCCCTCCGAAGCCGCTGAGCCACCAAAAGGCCTCGTGTTAGGTTGGTGGTGGGCATGTACATATACAGCACATAACCCCTCTCCGGTTGGCCGATGTGGGATATTACAATCCACCCCCCTTGGGAGTCCGACGCCCTCGTCGGCACACTCGCACCACACGGCAGAGTGGCTCTGATACCATTTGTCACATCCCGGGACCCGCTCCGCCGTAACACGATATTGTCCGCTTTGGGCCCACCGGCCCTCACGGTTTTGTTTCCGGCAGCTCAGGAGCAACTTCCCAGTAGGTCACTCATCCTGGGATTGCTCTCGCATCGACATGCTTAACCTCGGAGTACCCATCCCCTCCGAAGCCGCTGAGCCACCAAAAAGCCTCGTGTTAGGTTGGTGGTGGCCATGTACATATACAGCACATAACCCCTCTCCGGTTGGCCGATGTGGGATATTACAAAATACATACTTATATATATATATATATTATTTTAGCTTGAGAGGCTTCATTTTATTAAATTTGGAGACTAGCCGGAGCTAGTCATGTAATTGTCAATTCATGAGTTGAGAGCTTTTGAGCTGTCGCATGCAGCATATTTTCTATGGAAATTTAAATTGGGAAAGCATAAATATTTTCATTAAATTTATTTTTGTCCACTCACTCTAACGTTTGCAAATGTTTTCCCTGGGCCCTTCGTTTTAAAAATGCCCAATTTGCAGGTTAGCATAGTTGAGGTCGGGCGTACATGGAGAAGAGGCATAGTCAATAGTATAGCTTCTGCTCATTTTATATTTCTAGTTCATTTCCTCTCAAATAGAGTTGCTCTGAACTGTAGTTGTTAGGTGTGAGATTTTCTTTTTTTTAGTTAGTAAATAAATTGGGAGATGTTGTGATTTGAGGAGCACGAAGGCTCCAGAAATAGAGGGTTATAGATGGATTCTTTTGAAGTGTATGCAGGTATTTTCTAGGAAGGGTTGTCTATTTTCAAGGGAGGTTATGCCGAATTTTCGGTAAATTTTCCTTGGAGGTGGCCCCCGCAGGATTTACTTCAGGTTTCAGGATGAAATTCGAGGTGGGTCCTGACAATATATCTCTTATATCAGACACAAAATTGCTACAAATTGAACCTTCCTCTTCTTGTTTTTCATTGTTTTCTTCTTGTACTTGCATTAGTTCTCCAATAATTAAAACTCCCCCAAAGTTCAGAATCTAGATTCCAACTAAACACAAAACTTTGTTGTTTCTCTAGTAAACAATTCCCAATTTTCCGATCTCCATTCCAAGTTTCTGACCCAACCCGATGGAGAACTCGACCCAAGAATCCCCTTTGCTAGAACTCATTGGCTCTGTCAGAGATTGATGTTTAGGTTGGTAATTAAGAAAAGTAATTGCAGAAGAAGCACAAGTAGCAAAATCTGTGAATCCAAATATTGAAATAAGTTCATGCCACCCATTTTAATGGGTCATTGGGTTCACTAGGATACAAAAGAAAGGCATACTCTGGGTCTCTGGCTGTCGAATATCGTCAGACCGCTACAAGATCCAGTACTCTTAGAAGAGAGTGGCAGCAAAACGGCCTCTGTCGTCAAAGAAAATCGTATCAACTAAGGAGACGAAAATACCCCTTTAAAAGTATAGAGAGTTAACGCCGTCATTAACAGCAAATACTAAAAGTAATTATGTTCCATTATTTGAGTATCAATATGATAGTTTTTAAATATGGTGTATTGAACTGATGAATGGCATTTATTTGAGGTATGGTTTGTAAAATTTCCTCTACTCTAATTCTTCGTTTGTATGCCTATCATTTTCTTATTTTGACTCGTTTGTCACCACTCCAATTGAGATAGATGAGCATCTATTTCTTTGTTCTGCTATCAACAATGGTTTCGATTCCTTCCTCCCTGCGTTTCTCTTCACATAGTCAAATTCTAAAGCATATAAGATTGCCGATTAACCATGGTTTTTTTTTGGCTGAAAGATGAGTGAGAGAAAGGAATGGCCGCCTACCACTTATGTATTAAAAAAGAAAAGAAAAAAACATCAAGAGAGGAGACTAGACCAAAACCTCTCAAAAAAAATAACAACGAAATAAAACTAGAAAAAAAAAATTATGTTTGCCGATTAATCATGTGCATGTGTCTAAAGGAAAAAAAAAAATCCTATTTATTCTGCAGAAGGCAATTTACTAGTATATAATTTTGTTTTTCTGTCCGTCAATCTGTCATACTCGTGGCCTTTGTTCTGGATTTTTCTGTCAAAATTATATAAGAATTTGTTTGTAAGAAGGAACACTGTCACCGCTAGGATATCACCATTCAGTCAAAGTGAGAAGGAACATTGTCACCACTAGGATATCAGCAAAGCCACCACACCTTGGGCAAGTGACTACTCGCTCCTCGTCGAGCCCAAGTTCAGAGTTTGGGTATGATGACAGCCCTGGCTCATCTTCACTTACATCCACAATACCTGTTTCAGGAAACACCGGACTGGCTTCGGATAGAACAGATGAGAGCAGTAACTTTAGGCCAAGTTACATGAACCTGACTGAGTCAACAAAGGCAAAGCAGAAAGCAGCAAGTTATCAATCTCACAGAACTCAAAGGCAATCCATGGATGAGTTTCAGTTTCTCAAGAGGTCTGGGGCATTCTCTAATGAGGATTCCAAAAGTAGTGCTGGTTCTGAACCACCATCAGTCCATTTCTCAAAGCCGCTTGGCATGCCAACCGCTTGGATAAGAACTCTATGAAATTAAGGTGAAAGGGATACTTGATCATATGATTAGTTGGACTTTGCTTGAGAAAGATCAACCGCTTGTTGTTCCCTGTTCCCTATTGTGTAAGTTAGTGTTTTGTGCTAGAGTAATAGATGCGTCCTTGATAATCGACCTTGATTATGATTTGAGGTTTCATTTGTAAAAAAATGTTGATTTGTTGTTATGAAATTGCACACTGCTTCCTACTTATTTCATATTTCTTACGAGATTAATCATAAAACGTGTATACAATGTTTCACCCTAGGTTTCTGAAGGATGTATCCTGCTGGATGGAACCAAACTAGTTTATAACTCTAGAAACAACTTCTTGAGCAGCATGACATGCTAAATCAACACTAAACAACTTTGCTTTTGATTTGTAAAACAGTAGAGCTTGTGGAACTCGTGATGATCATGACTGAAAATGAATGAGTACATCATGTCCGCTTAATAACTGTAAGCTTGACACCTTTCTTGAAGTTAAGAACAATGCCGAACTCAAGTTCCAGAGGTGCCTCCATGTTTGGAGAGTGCCTGAATACATATTTCCGGTATAAATGTATCAGTGAGAGCTTTAGTTCTTGTAGAGAAAACTTCTGACCAATGCATGCTCTAGGCCCTATTCCAAATGGTATGAAAGCATAAGGATGCCTTTGTTTCTCTTCTTTGCCATTCGGATCAAACCTCTCTGGCTTGAACTTCTCTGGCTCAGGGAAGTTCTTTGGATCTTTCGCTAAAACTCCGAGAGCTAACCAGACCCAAGTCCCCTGCTCAAAACAAATATCTCATTAGGTTACATACAGTGATTCAAACCGGTATGAAGAGGTCCTTCGTTAAACAGCAGTGTACCTTTGGTAGAAGATAACCTCCTACTTCTACTTCTCTTGACGTTTCTCTTGCAACTAGTGGAGAAACCAAGTAAAACCTCATTGCCTCTTTAATAACCTGCCAATTTTGTATAGACATATCAAGTAAAAAAAACATCAAACAAATGACTACTTGATTAGCTCTTGTTTCATGCTACTTACCTGTTCAAGATAAGGGAATTTGTGCTGAAGATCAGGAGCTGTTGGGATCTGATCATGTGGACCAAATCCATCGATTTCTGCTAGCAACTTGCTTTCCACTTCCGGGTGTCCAGAAATCAAGTAAACAGCTGAGGACAATGTAAAAGATGTGGTGGCCGACCCAGCAAGCAAATGTTCATAAGTGACTGCACTAATGTAGTCTGGAGTGAACACACTCTTTGCTACCCCCTCTGACTCCCTTGCATTCATTATGAGTGACAAGAAATTCTTGGTACCTCGATCGCTATCTTTCATTCTCCTCATTACAATCTGATCAAGCCGGCCTGCCAAATTCTGGTTAGTCCGGTCTACTTTCCAGTCCATAGTGCCCGGAATTCTCTTCAAGATTTGCCTAAATGGCTCTTGTATTATGGGGACAAGTAGTCCCAATATGATTGATAAGGAACCTGATAAGTCCATCTTAAGCTGAGTTGTGGAATAGATGTGTTGGTTGATAAAATCTGAAACTTCATCATCATTCTTGTCTTCACCATTATCAACCTTGTTGATTGAATTACTAATAGACTGTGGTTTTGAAAGGCCAAAGTCGACACCAAAGGAAGCTTGTCCAATAACATCAGTGGCCAATCTGAGTGAGAGGTTTGAAAAGGTAATGTCTTCCTTGTTGGAAGAGTCATCAAGGTTTTGAGTTGCAGATTCAATATATGATTGCATGGTGGGAACAAGGCTGGCTAGGTATGAAGGTTGATACACTGATAAAATGGTGTTTCTCATGGTTGACCATCTTATATCCCTGAATCAATTAGGCTCAAAATCATTCTCAGTAAATAAAAAAATAAGTTATGAACTTTAGCTGATATTCTCCACATCATACATGAAAATAACATTACCTGGTGAAAAAGAGACCCTTTTGGTGAAGAGGTGAGGCTGAGATTGGAGATGGTATGCTTCTGTTTGGAATGTCTTTGAATTTCTTGATTCCAACTTCTCTACAAAGTTCTGCATCTGCTACAATTATAAGTGGCTGCCTTCCCATATGAAACCTGCCCAACATTAATCAACAAATTTACCTGACATGACTAAAGTTTGAAGTCAACTACAAGATCAAATGTGTAATCAACACCACAAACTCATAATTAACAGAAAAAAAAATTAGCCACAATCTGAGAGTGCAGTTAAGATTTCTCACAAACAGTTAAATTTCTGCTTCAAACAACAAGCTTGATATAGCTAGTTGCTACTTGCTACATCCAGAAACACATACTAACCTGAAGATAGGGCCATATTGCTTGGCAAGAACTGAGAACAAATCAGGACCATGCTTAGCCAGCAAGGGAAGGTGTCCTAGAAAAGGGATAGTTCGTGGGCCAGGAACCCTTCTCACTCCCCAGTATGGTGCATACAAGTATCCCAAGACTCCAGCCAATACTGCCAGCACTGTGAAAATGGTTGACACCAGAGAACCATTGGTAATCAAAAACTCCATCCCCATCAATCTGTGAAAGCTGTCTTCCTTTAGTTGTCTGAGTGAGAAAGAAAGGAGAGTATACCTGATCAAACAAACTTGGGTTTGGTTTAATATATAGTTGATGGAATAAGTGCCTGGGTCTCACTGCTCACTAGGCAACTTGAACAAGGTTACTGGGTCCTTTGTCTCTATGCAAATGATTTTATTCCTGAAATTTTTGCACCATGTTGTGGTGGTGATGAAAGCATGACATTTCCTGCCGGCCAGGACACTATGTTTGCTTTCATGCTTTCAAAATTCAACTGTGTTTTGGAGTATCAAAATTTTAGAGTCTACAAGTGTTTCATTACTGCAGAGCATTATAGAACCCCTTTCAAGCTCTAGATGCATAATCTGCCGACCGAACTTCGAAAAGAATATGGCACAATGGAGCTGTGTTAGCTAGTACAAGGAACCAAAACTAGGTTGGGTTTTCAACCATTAATCTACTCTTATCTTTTTTTATTGAATGCGACCCTTATATAGAACAATGGGGTTTTCAAATATTCTAATTCTTCGTTTGTATGCCTATCATTTTCTTATTTTCAGTCGTTTGTCACCACTCCAGTTGAGATAGATGAGTATCTATTTCTTTGTTCTGCTATCAGCAATGGTTTTGATTCCTTCCTCCCTGCGTTTGTCTTCACAGTGTCAAATTCCAAAGCATATAAGAGTGCCGATTAATCATGTGCATGTGTCTAAAGGAAAAAAAATCCTATTTATTCTGCAGAAGGCAATTTACTAGTATATAATTTTGTTTTTCTGTCAACCTGTCACACTCGTGGCTTTTGTTCTGCACAGGATTTTTCTGTCAATTTGGGTTGCTTTGGAGAGCAGGAGTTCAGCCATTCAAACCCAAAGAAGGTCCAATGCCCTGAAAATTTATTTATATATATATAGGAATTCTCGTCCGCACCAAAATTTTGGTGCGGATTTCTATTTTTGCACCACTTTTCAATCGAATTTTCTCATCTCCACCGTCTAGTATCTAGATAATATTGTGCAGATCATCTCTGCAAAATTTCAGCTAATTTGGTAATCGTTAAGACCCTCAAACTCGAAAAACAAATGGACGGACTGAATTTTGTCCGGTTGTGTTCATACCAGAAAAACTCGAGTTTGAGGGCCTTAACGATCACCAAATTGGCTGAAATTTTGTAGAGATGATCTACACAATATTATCTAGATACTAGACGGTGGAGATGAGGAAATTCGATCGGAAAGTGGTGCAAAAATGGAAATCCGCACCGAAACCTTCGGTGCAAACGTCCGCAGCCAAGAAGGGCTATATATATACACACACTATTTGTTGGTTAACTATTCATATGGTTAACTATTCATAAGCATTATTTAAGTGAATAGTGTGAGGACGTTTTTGCCCCTATTTTATGTTGGAACGTGAATAGTGTGAGGACATTTTTGCCCTTATTTTTTCATCTGTAGTTCCGTATTTGCCCTCCCATGTTTCTTATCGGCATTTTCTTTCTTCGTATTACACGTACTCGAGTGTTCTAAAGGCTTTTAAAAGATGAGGAGAAAAGATGTTCAGGTTTTGTTTTTTTTTAAAGGAGAGAGCAAACAGAATACAGAGGAAGAAAGGAGGATAGATTGTTTAGAAGCTCGAATTTGTTTCAATAGTGCTCTGTGCTCTGTTTCTCTATCCTTGCTGCACTGTTGAGCATATGTTTTAGGGTAATATGGGTTTTTTTTTATCCTCAGGTGTTATTGAAGTTCATTTACTTAACTCTTGAGGAAGCTACTGGTGGCATTTCTATCGATAAATTTTAGGTCTACCTATTCTCTGTAATATTTGATGTGTTGATACAATAGTTTTGTATCTATGTCTCCCTATTCCCTAAAATGGTTGATGTGTTGATACAATAGTTTTGTATAGTTTTATGAACTGTAGTAACGTAAACTCAACTAATATTAGAAAAAGAAAACTATATCTTATTTTATCATCTTGGTTAAAAATCAAGTCATTTCATTCACGTCTGTCATAATCGTAAATTATTAACAATGCACAAGAAACACCCGTGGCAAGCCACGGGTACCATTGCTGAGAAAACAAAGTATTTATGATGAATATGTTTAGCAGAAATAGGTTCCAGAGGTTGTCTGCGAATATAGAAATGTCTGTAATGTTACTCAAATTGCCAGTTCTAGTATTGACATTGCGAAACTTCTTCAAGATGGAAGGGAATTCTATTTGAACAGAAGAGTTTTACATTAAGCCAAGACTTAACAATTACACACCAGCTATAAGAGTACATGACATGCAATTTACCTTATTGTGAACTCAACTACAATTAGAATGAAACTACCTAGTACCCATTTTCCATACACAGTTTTTATGTACTCATATATCAACCTAGTTAACTGCTATCTACAGCACTACATGAATGAATGAATCTGATACAGACTGATTGAACTCCAGTGTGAAGCTAGAGCAAAGTATGAGTTCAACGACCCTTCCTTACTCGACTCCATAGGCTTCACCTCCTGCAAAACACCAAAGAAGAAGAAACTAAATCACAACAGAACTGATTAGAATCAGAAGTACCACCAATGTTTAAAAAAACTAAATCATGATTGCAAAAGGATATAAAAAAAACAGCAACAATTATCGGCCCCATTGCAACATTCACCATTCCCTGCTGCATCAGAAATCATACATTATTTCTCACTCACAACAAAGAACACAGACTTATTAAAATCAAAACCAATTAAAGCATATACCAAATATGATGAGCAAGGAATGGTGTTCCAGGGACCAATTCATCTAAACACAACATCTTCATCAATGAGTCACCGATATCTGACTATCTTCCCTAAGGATTGGCCTTGATCAGATAATCCATTTGATCAACAAGGTCTTGCAAGTCCTCACCCCATTCTGAAGGATCAGCAACAAGATCCTCCACCTCCACATCGATTTCAGAATCATTCCCCACCACAACCTCTTCCTCTGGATTTCCACCAATGAGCTCTTCACTCCACAAGTCCTCCCACATCGTCTCATTCACAGTGCCCAAGTTGCCACCATTACTTGTGGGTATTGAAGTTAGATTAGAGCCCTTGAAATCACTGCTTGATTCATTGTCCAAAGCAGCAGCTGAGAAAAGTGACTCAAAGTCTGACTCCATGGTTGGAAACTCTCCCTGATCCTGACTTCTTGACCTGGCCAAAACATGGGCTGTAGGCATCTCTTGCAAATTCTCCACACTCGGGCTGGCAGCTAATCTTCGCTTTCGACCAATTTCAACACCAATCAACTCTCTTTTCTGAGCAAAGTTTTGGATAAAAGATGGGTTCTTGAGTGCTTTTGCAAGGAAACTCATAATCTGTTGCTGTTTCTTCTCAGTCGTCTGCAACCGATCCTCCATTGCAATGACCAGCTCCTTTGAATTCTGTTGTTGCTGCCTCAATCTCACTATTTCAGTCATCAACACATTTCTGTCCCTCTTCAGTCTTTCAAGCTCAGTCTCTAGCCCATACTGTCCCAATTCAACACAAGCCCCTCCTCCACCTTCATGCATATTCTGCGACACATGCCTCCTCCTCTTGATGGTCTTCAACAAATGCCTCTGCCCTCCAAGAAACCCTTCATTCGCGAACTCCCATCGATCCGGATCAACCTTTCTGAAACCCTGCATTTGAAAATTCAGTTCAGCAATCCTTGTAAATTAACTAATCAATAATCTAATCAGCAAATGTAACAAAGAATATGGAACACAAACCCAGTTAGGCATTATATCAAACACAATCTAAGCAATCCTAAGTCCTAACAATGAAACCCAAAATTAACCACTATAGACTAATTAATTAGCAAACAACTTAAAGTTTAAATCTTTCAAGCAGCCCAAAATACAAAAGGGTACTATTACTTCATTCAAATTCAAGAGACCCAGGTATGATTCTGCAACATAAACATGAAAAAAAATGGTGGAATTGGTACTTACATATGTATTAAGCTGGCGAATGAAGCTCGAGAAATTATTGTGCTTGAAGTACCGAGGAAGAAGAGTGGATGAGAACTGATGAGAGTCCCAAACAATGAAGCTGTTGCGAGCTCTGCTCCAGGAAACAACGGGGTCAGTAGAAGGGTCCTCCACCATTTCAAAAGTCTTTGAAAGAAATGGTGGCGGACCCAAATCGTGTAAGCCCTCCATCGGTCGCGGTGTCAGGCTTGAAGAAGATGAAGACGATGAACCAACTGTGGCTGTTATAGTTTCTTCTTCTTTCACTATCACTGTCTCCATTGTTTCACCTTAAAAGATGAGTTTCAAGACTTGGGTGTTGCTAATTTTGATGAGATTGAAGGTGTTTGGTAGCTCAATCTGAGGTCTGAGTGAGTTTAAGAGTTGGGTTTGTAGTGAAAGCTGGGATCTTTACTGAGATAGTTTGTTTGTGATGTGGAGGAGAGATTATATGAAGTGTGTTCTTAAGGCGGTGGAGAAAGTTCTAGAGAGAACAGGGTATGGTGTTGGGTTGTTTCTCCAGATTGTAAGAAGTTTCGCCCAATAACACTAGTGGCAAGCACCTCAAGGCTCTAGAACCTTCTCATCGTTCTGGATTTCTGGGCTAACAATATAGCCCAAGAAACTCTTTGTCAGCTCACAATCCTGAATCCAGTGTTGAAGATAGAGCTAGAAAACAGAGGATTAGCCTCATCCGACTCACTCCCTATTCAAGCTTATTGCAAAAGAGAAAAAAATGAGAAAAAATATATTACAAGAACTAAACTTCTAAAAAAAAAAAATCACAAGAAAGAACGAGTGTTGAAATCGAAAATTAAACGGTACAACTAATCTCGCCAACAAAAAATTTTAACTTTTTGTCACGTCGAACCATTAGAATTAAGACTTAAGTTAGCCATAGCAACAATATAATTTCATTCTCGATATATATGTGAGGAACGAAAACGCACCCAATAATTTGTCATATTGTAATGTAATAGTGATAGGTCTTCCTCATTTCAGTTTTCTTAGTTTTATTTCGCTATTAGTTAATTTACTTCAAGAGATTTTGGTTTAGTCACACTCATTTATTGTTCTTTTTTTTTATATTAATACAATAGCGTTAGGGAGGTTTGCTCCTCTCTTACACTCATCTTTCAGTTAAAAAAAAAATGCACCTGATAGATGCGATACAAACAATTATGTCTCTCAATTCATAGCTGCCAATCAATGTCTCTAAGTTCTAACCATATATGTTTGTAATCTTGCACCAAAGCTAACTCAATAGCCTTAATGACTGACATAACCTCGACATCCACTGCTCTCTAAAATCAATAAAGATTCTTGTATAACTTGCATCATTGCATGGACAGTAGAGCTACGCCCAGCACCAAGAAGTGGATGATGTCAATTAACAATACATAGAACTTAACAAGGTTTGCAAGGGACACAGAATTCAAAAGCAATTCTATATGAGGAAGCTACTTGCCCTGTGATTAATCTACAAGCACTAGCACTATTGTGTTGGCCTCAAACACTTTGCTCTACATTTGGGCTGCAAAACGAACAACCACCCCAAGACTCGGGCTTTGGATTTTGGGCTCAAACAGAAGAAGCTAGCAGATTGACGACTAGCAAAGTAAAGTCCAAAACTGAGTGCAGCAAACAAGCAGGAAATGAGGAGGCAAATCGCAATTGATGTTTAGAAATGAAGGAATGACAGATCGAGTTGAAAGACTTGTGGAGTATAATCCAAAAAACATAATAAAAACAAAGACCAAATAATGCATATGATCACGTGCTATGACATATATCTGAAATCGAACTTGCAGAATTCCAAGTTCCAACCCTAAGCAAATCGGTATTATCTTAGTCTTCAATCCATGAGTGTTACGCGTGATTCTAAGCAATTGGTTCAAGTTTGGACGGTGGTAAAGACCAAATCGAGTAAAGTAAAGAATTTTGAGGCTGGGATTTGAGAGAGAAGAGACGTGTGTTTGATTATATATGTTGCATAAGGGGATCGATGAATTATGAGCCGCTAATAGTGATTCTTAGCATCATAAACAATATGAAGCAGCAACACCATTTCCAATCTAATTGGTTCTGAAGACGATCGAGAGCTAATTAAGCTTTTGGGAGCCCCCACCGATGGTGGCGACAACAGACTCAACATTACTCGGCCCTAGCTAGCTAGCTTAGCTTTTCAATTATATGAGAGAGAGAAAGAGTGTGTGTGTGTGTGGTCATGGCTTTTCTAGCAAGTATAACACACCAAGCTAAGAGAGGTACTGACTACTGAGGAGGAGGAGGAGGAGGAGGAAGAAGGTGACCTCATTCTGTTGTCCACTATTAGTATTCTACTTGATTTCTGGGTCAGCAATCATGTTTTTGTGTTAGATAAAGCTCGACCCAAAACCTTTTTGTATACTTAACCTAAGTCGGCAAGCAATAATAAGCTAGCGTTTTACCCTTCTGCTTCCTTGTGTATGCATGCATGCTGATGTCAAGAAACTATTAAAAGATGCTAGAGTGAAATAGATCGAGCAAGATATATAGTTTGTATGTTGCGTACAGATTTGATTCCCACAGACTAACTCGGCCATACTATTATGTTACCCGATGATCTTGATCCGATACCAGTAAGTGACGTGTGAATTATTATCTGCTCAGATATTATGTTGTGAACTTGTGATGACATGATTTGAGCTAGCTTTTTCATAATTTCCAAATAATAAGTTAGATAAATTCTTTTTTTTTTCCTTGTTTTTTTAGGAGTATCTGGTATTCTCAAAGGCTTTCCAGACCTAAAAACTAATCCGCGCCGAGAGATCATGTCAGAATGTTTCCTTCCTAGCCACCAAGAATAAATTAGGATTTAACTTCAATTAGCGTTAACTCCATAGGTATGAGGTTTCACATTTAGGCTCTTATCAACTCGACTAGATATGGTGGTTAGAAGTTAGAAAAATTCTGATATGAGATTATGTATCCTGACTTAGTAATTAAAATGTATTATGACATCATGCACCATCCTAATTATAAACAATTAAGGCATGCACTATTCCCTTGATAATAAGCACCTAGTTTTTTCTCCATCGGTGTGCTACATAACATGGATCACTCAGAAACCATATACTATATTTATTGTATTATATACACCATACTGAGGTAGAATATTAGAAATCGATGCGTACAAAGTAGTCAGCATTTTGGGTGATCGATCGATCACCACAGTGTTTGTCTCATTGAGCTCATCATACCACCCAACAACGGGACCCCATGCACCGGATTTATAGAATCAAACAGCATCAAATTAATGTATAAGAAGTTGGGTACAGATACCCAAGTTCTGAAAAATAATTTTCCAGAATCCAGAAATGAATTGACTAAATTATTAAAGCACGAGCCCTAGCACAGTGGGAGAGGGATCCAGATAGAGCAGGAGAATTGACATGGAAGGAAGGAAGAGGAAGAAGGTAAAGGTTTTATGGTTGCTGAAAGCCTGCAATTAAGCCTTGTCTGCAAATCTGCAATGGCATTACTCAGCTGCAGTTTTTGCCGGGTAGTTCAGAACTGGGTTTATTATTTCTCTGGCGATCGGATTTAAGAGAGTTTTGCACGGCCAGTATATATTAAATACGTTCATGCTTATCATCTGACTGATGGATCATCATGACAGCAACAACCAAAGCAATTCTCTGAACCATGCAGTACGTCGATCTGTGTTGCTGATGCTGAACATGACGAGGCTCTTGCTCTTGCTCTTGCTCGGGGTAAGGGTTTCAGAATTGACCTGGTGCCATCACTGCCATGCTAAAATCTCTATCGACCTCTCTATCGGATCGAGAAGAAGCACATCTGTATTAATTCTTTTTCTTCTGATGCACGTCTTCGATCGTAGTCTGCACTGTGCTGTCTGTGCTTCCATGTTTATGATCGATGAGTTATTTCTCTGGTTTATATTATACAAGGGCAAGGCCATGCATGATGCATTTCTTTGTTTCTTTTGCAGTAATACTGCGTCACTCTCGCAATAAAGAAAGTTAGGTCAGAACTTTTCCACTCGACACTCTAGAAAAAATAATTCTGTTTTTCAGATTCATTAATCCGGCCTGTGCGTCACGATCAGAATTATTATTATTATTATTTTTTTTTTTGCAAAAATATTAAATTTGAACTTTAAACGTAATGAACATGAGCAATATTATATAGAATGGGTGGGTTGACTTTGAAAATTCGAACAAATTATAGGGAAGATATTGAGCACCATTGCACCAAATTGAGAAAAACCAGAATAAGTTTCAAGATCTGGTCGCCAATTAATACCCTCACAAGTCGCATCAAGAAACTTGTCCACAATGAGTACTTAGGGTTAGAGTATGGATCTTAGATTTCACTCGCATGTAATGTTATTCACCTATTATGAGTTAAGAAACATGCATATTCTAAATCAAATTTTAATGGATAATATATATATACACGATTTTTCTCAGCTGTGGACGTCTGTACCAAAGTTTTGGTGCGGATTTCTATTTTTGTACCACTTTTCGATCGAATTTCCTCATCTCTACCGTCTAGTATCTAGATAATATTATGTAGATCATCTCTGCAAAATTTCAGCCAATTTGATAATCGTTAAGGCCCTCAAACTCGAAAAACAAATGGATGAACTGAATTCTGTCCGGTTCATGTTTATACCAGAAAAACACAATTTTGAGGGCCTTAATGATCACCAAATTGGCTGAAATTTTGCAGAGATGATCTACACAATATTATCTAGATACTTGACTGTGGAGATGAGGAAATTCGATCGAAAAGTGGTGCAAAAATGGAAATCCGCACCAAAACCATTGGTGCGGACGTCCGCAGCCGAGAAGGGTTGTATATATATATGTTGGGGAACAATGATATATATGATCTTTAAATAAAATAGAAATCTCAATAAAGAGTGTGAGAAACAAAACAAAATACGAATATGATTGAAAATAACGATTCAATCCTAATTTATGAGTATAACATTATATGAATCTTATAAAAGTTGTACAAGGAAAGAAAGAACTGACTTGATATTCCGATTGAGGCATGCATAAATGCACTTGACTAAAGACAGATTTCGCCCCTACCCTTGTGCTTGTAGTTCGATGGGCGTCCGCCTTGTAGAATACAACAATCGATGATCCAAAATAGAAGCACCGCAATTTTAGACTCTAGCAAACCATAAATTGTATCTTGTACTCTCTTGACACGGACAAGACCTGTAGAAGAATTGAAGATTCTTGATCTTATCTTTAAGGAGATATGAGTATGGGTTTATATAGAACCCCAAGTGAACCAACATGTCCGTTCACTTATCTCCTTGAAAAGACACAACTGATTCTTAAAGACACCTATTGAAAAAGACACACCATTTCAAATGGAAAGGTCATGAGTAATTTTATTTTCATTCATATTGGATATTATTACATAATTTCCAACAATATATATATATATATTTTCTCAGGTGTGGATGTCCGTATTTATTCTTACGGTGCGGATTTCCACTTTATACTCACTTTTCAATCGAATTTTCACATCTCCACCATCTAGTCTTTAGATACTAATGTATAGACCATCTCTACAAAATTTCAATCAATTTGGTTATCATTAAGGCACTCAAACTCGATTAACCAATGGATGAACATAATTCTGTCGAACTTGAATCGTTCATGTTTATAACAGAAAAAACGCGCAGTTTTGAGTGCCTTAATTATAACCAAATTGGCTGAAATTTTGCAGAAATGATCTATACATTAGTATCTAAATACTAGACGGTGGAGATGTGAAAATTCGATTGAAAAATGAGTGTAAAGTGGAAATCCGCACCGTAAGAATAAATGCGGACGTCCGCAACTGAGAAGCTTTATATATATATATATATATATATATATATATATATATATATATATATATACTCTC
>NC_020492.1:20551108-20565191 GCF_000184155.1 Fragaria vesca subsp. vesca | reverse complement strand
AAAAAAAAAACAAATTAGATAAAGAGATAAACAAAACAAAACTGTATGTAGTAGTCTTTTCAGTACATATGTATTTCATTATTTGAACTTAGTTAGTTCACTTCATACTAGTGATAATTGCATGTAGTAGTCTTCCTCAATTCAAAACTTCAGCTTCGTCACTGTATCTAGGCCTACATGTTAACCCTTGTCAATGTATCTCGGCCTACAATGAAAAGCTTAATACCTTACCACTTTAACAGTTTCCAAACTCAAATCTAGATGGAAAAGCGCACTTAACTATACAAGATTCCATACGTAATATTTCTCATTAATTATATGGAGCCCCTTGTTTCATACATAGCTTTTTCATTTTGGTGAAGGGGAGGCTTAAGTTTACAAACCTCTGATTAAAGTGGACCATGCAATCCTAACGTGTGATGCAATCCCCATCTTAAAACCCATATGGCAGACACCGTTCTCACCACCATCGACGGTGCACCTTTCACACTCCCTAGCCTTTAGTCCATTATGGTGGGGACCGCCTCCCACACAAAAAACAAAGCACATAGAGAGCCACGTGGCCGGGTCCCATTGGCCGGGCTGCGTACACCCCAAAAGGAGTATGGGCCCACCCCCTGGGAAAGCCCACAATCTCCATGCCTGAAGGAAAGTAGAAGACGGAGCCACGTGCCCGCGAGGGAACGTCATCATGACGGGGAAATGTGATTTAGCTCCGATGATTATGTCATGCGAGTAGGACCCCCTTGTTCCACGTCTTCTGGCCCTGCTTTTTACTACACTAGGGTGCTTTTTGTTACGTCAAGGTTCAATCTTTACCGTTCCACGTCTTACTCAATCTGACGTCACCCTCATTTACTCACGATGCTAACACTCCTCCCCATGTGACTGCTGTACCCGGCAAATATCCAGTATTTCCGAGCTACCGTATTGTATCGTAATACCTGATATATTTCTCACGCGCGCTACTTCAGCTCGTGTATCACACCGCTTTTTCAATAATTCATATTTTTGATCTTGCCTTGTCCAAGTAAACCTATGAACCTATCCTTCATGGCTTAAGCTTAAAACTAAACTTCGACTTGAGCACTTAAAGGTAAGTTATGCATGATTGGGACAGGGTCTATAAATCAAAAATCAATTAAGATATGACGACGTACAACATAGTCACTGACGGTTGTTGTTCCAGCTTGATTATTATTTCTTTAACATACATGGTCAATTCAATCAACTTGAATTATAACAAATATGACGTCATAGAGTTCTCGAACTACTATGATTAGAACATCTGTTAAGAAAAATAATGTGTCTGCTACTGTGTAAATGAGGAGAGAAAACTTACCCGTCGTTGCATTATGGCTGTTACTTTATCGAAATATTCAGTTTAATGTGAATATAAGACATACTAACAAACTTTTCGTTAAATTTAAAAATTTTATAAAACATTGTTTTATTTTGAGTTACGGAGCCAATTCATTATTTTTTTCCTCTTACTCTCTACAGATCTATATGATCGAGATGGTCGTAACTCGTAACAAAACCGGAGCGCGTGGGCATGGAAATGTGCTGAAAACCTTGGATGGCAAAGGAAGTATGCAAACACAGTACATTGTGATGTAAGGCAAGCGCACCTAGCTAGCCCTCTCTTTATTTATAAAATCTCACCCCCTAACTCACCCACACCCACACCCACACCCACACCCCCTTCAGCTTTGCCTTGCCTTGCCGTTGACATCAACACCACCACTACCTCACTCCAACGCTCTCGTTCTCTCTCTCTCTGGCTTTTCCGGCGATGCAGGGCCTACGTCGTTGCTCCAACGACGTCGTCCATCTCGGACTCTCCCCCTCCCCTCCTCCACCAAACCCTTCCTCCCTCTCCATCGACGTCGCCGAGTCCGCCGAGACTCGCATCCGCCGCCTCATCTCCGAGCACCCCGTCATCATCTTCAGCCGCACTTCCTGCTGCATGTGTCACGTCATGAAGAAGCTCCTCGCTACAATTGGCGTCCACCCTACCGTCATCGAGTTGGACGACCACGAGATCGCCGCCCTCCCCTCTCCTCCTCCCTCTTCCGACGACGACCATCCCCGGAATAACATCCCTCCCTCCGTCTTCATTGGCGGCTCCTGCGTCGGCGGCCTCGAGTCCCTCGTCGCCCTCCACCTCACTGGCCACCTCGTCCCCAAGCTCCTCGAAGTTGGTGCCCTCTAGATCACCTCCAGCAAATTAGCTACCAAAAAAACTATAGTTATAATTGTAATTCCCACCTTCAATTTATTGTTCTCTCCCTAAGATTAGTTTGCTTCTTCTTCTTCTTCTTCTTCTTCTTCATCTTGCTTAGTAAAAACTGTAAGATATGGTATTGTCGTTGTCGCCTAAATTCTACTTAGCCTGTCGTATACGGGACATGATCCCATATTTAATAGCGTAAGTTCCACGTTGAGCGACTCTGATGCAGGTTTCCAAACCTGGATCGGGTCCCATTCGTCCATCTGGGTCGTCGGATGCATTTCCCGGCGGGTACCCAACTTCCGGGAGGTTACTTTAAGAAGGAAGAACAGGGTTTAGTTCTGGTCAAATTTGATAAAAATGGCTAAAACGATGAGTATATTATTGGAGGACCCACGACCAATTATTGAGCAATCGAGGCCGTTGAATTGTAGTATATTCTCTTATTCCAAAGCAACTACTACTACTTTGTAATGGGTTCTGTAGTAGTGTGACTGGTACTACTTAAGTCTAGCTCACAGAGTTTATACTCGGAACTATTCTGGATATCGAACTTTGATCTAATCTATTTCAAACTCGCAGGTGATATTAAGAAGTTTAGATGACTGCTTGTTTAGTTTAGAGATGACAATCGAAATCACACGGTTTTCTTAAAAGCGGTTTAGACTCATAGTCTAGTTATCATAACGAAAGAGCCAAATCCCTCTTTCTTTCTTTTTTGTGGTCAGGGATAGGAAGCGTAACATTGTGACTATGGGAATGAAAAAAAGAGGGACAGGTTGATTCACCTGGAAAAATGTTGAAGGAAAAGACAGGGGAATTTGTCACTATGCCACGAAACAGTTATGTATTGTAGCTTGGTGCGGATGCATCTTCAACCACCCGACAACCCGTTTCACCGTCACTACAGTTTAGAGCCACCAATGATCGATCGATCGATAATTATACCTAATTTACTTTACCTGAGTAAATTTATTGGCAATTTACCTCACTTTTTCATTCACTTTTGTTAAAAATATTGTGTGAATATTGCTTTCTGAAGTATATTTTCGTTTTGAAGTGGATGATTATGGTAAGTTAAGTCTAGTGCACGTTTGTGTTTGGGTATTCCCAAATGTGTATGTGGTCTACCCACGTTCTTGAGAAGCCTAGTAATGATATCTAATAACGACTTGTTACACTTAATTTCAGGGTGTATAATCGTGTTAGTATGGCTATTTATTGATTGATAAGTTTGAGAAAAAAAAGAATCGAAAATGAACTCCATTGTTGCTGGAATCGATTTAGGAGAAAAGACACGTACCATAAATATGATAGTAATTACATGTAGTTTTCCCGCTAGACTCTAGACACAAAGTTTATACTAACACAGATACATAAAGAATCTTATGATACGAGCTACACAACGTCATATAAAAAAAATATGCTCTCTCTCTCTCTGCGGGTTCTCTCCTAAGGTTCCTTAGCGGCGGCAGAGTTGACCGTTCCCAGGTTGGAGCCTCATTCTCCTCCTCGGATTCTTCAGAGAATTATAGTCATGGCGATGCGCTCGGGCTTCTTCTGGTTTTGGGGGTCTTCGGCCTCCTTTTATTGGTTTGCGTTGCTCTATCCCTAGGTGGGCTAACCATGTCGTCTCCGGCGTCGTCTTTGGATCACGCACACAACCTCGTCCTCTCTATGTTGAGGGGTTCCGATCTGATTAAAGAGGGTGTCGCTACTAGTGCTGGTATGTCTGGCAGCGACCCATTGGCTTGGGATCCGCATCTAGGTAGCGACCAAGGCTTGGCGGCAAAAGGGTTTGGACAAGGCTGCTTGGCCGACGACGATGGTACCACGAATAACGCCGGCACTAAGTATGAGGCAGAGGTAAACCGGATCTCTCTTCCGATGTGGTTCACCGGCAGCCGAGTTTACTATTGGGTTTCGCGCCTATGATGCAAATTGGGCTGTTGAGCTCGTCGGGGATCTCCTCCCTGATGTAGATCGTCTTGCTTCTCTCGGGTTTAAGTTAGTTAGTTCTTCGAATAAATGAGGTTTTTCTAGGACTTTGTTAGGTTTGCATCTGTTTTGTCTTTTGGTTTTTTTGGTTCTCTGGTTCTGGTTCTCTTGAGAGGTGCAATGTTTATGGGTTGCAGCATAGGAATTACCTAGGATGACTTTGTTTTCTTAGGTAGTTTCACATGATTCTTTTCTAACATTTGCCAGTGAGGGTGTGTCATGTTTATGTTGTAATCCGATTTTCAGTTATCAATATGTCTATGGCTAACGTCCATTTATCAAAAAAAAAGTTTATACTAACACATTATTGGAGCTATGAATAGAAGGTCCTAACTCCAAACATAAAAAAGACTGATTACATTCTCACTACTAATAGCTCCAAACATAGCATGTCTACTCTAACTAATATGAGTTTCGAAAAATAATCAACTCATAGTGGTATTAGTGAACAGAAAGCGACACATGCACGGATTGCAGACAATCGCACATAAATAACCTTGTATCACAAACCTAGAATCCAAATTCAAGAAACTTCACGACATCAAAAGTTTATATGGTTTGACGACTTATACTGTGTTGGCCACCCTAGAGTCGATACAAGATATATACAACCAACATAATAACTCAAGGCAGAGCATCGTTAAAAAGACAGCTTATTTTGTGCGCCTTTGTACCACGTAGTATATATAATTCGCCCATAAATCATTTTAACTAAAAATATATATCTTTTGATACATTTTTTCTCAGTATATTGTCTCATAGTTATTATCTAGCTTATTAATGTACCGCATGACACAACGACTATACTAAATAATTATTTTATTAAAAGATATACTTAAATAAGTTTGATCTTGTCTTTCAAAAAACGTAACAAAATCATAACTCCTGTTCTAAGTTTCTAACCCCCACAAATCCCTGTGTGATGGAGTCGATCCTAGCTAGCTATCTCTGGTTTCATAGCTCCGGCAGTAGGGAAAGATACCGAGATCTTTTGCCAATTAAGGAAAGAATGACGGGATGTGAAAGGTGATAATCAAAAGGGTTTAACGCCTAACTCCGTAATCCCAATCCCCATCGATCATTTTGGGACCCCAAAAATTTCCGTTGTCTTTGGAAAAGACAGCTTATTTATTAGTGAGGAGTGATGAACCGCTGATGAGAGCAAAACCATCAACCACCCTCCACCACCCACCACCACCACCACAGAATCGATCGCCACCATCAAAGGCTGCGTGTCGACTTTTAATTCTTCTTTATTTGGCCTGTGATACGTGGCGCCCATGCAATGGGTCTGATTAAACTCCACTGGGACCCAATCTTATAAGCTGGAATCTTTACTAGCCCAACGTCAGAAGAATCTCCCCGGGTGATTCTACTATAATGAAAATATTAATACTTTAATAGTAGGCCACCATTATTAAATAAAAGTTATTTTTGTGATTTTGAGGAAAATAATGGAGATATTGGGTAAGCTATAGTGATGTTATTATTATTTTTTTGTTTGTTTTTGTTTAGGGAAAGGATGGTTACTTAATGGTAGGGTTTTAGGTTACACTTTGTCCTAGCTAGTCTAAAGTGGCACATTTTTAAGTACTTTACTAAGTTCTCTAATTAGTTTTTAATAACCTCATGTTCTTTTCTAATGGAATAGTGAAGTCATGCTTGTGCTTCTTTGTAGGAGGGACCCCTCTTATGTTTTCTTATTTGATATTTACTTAGTCATTTTAAACGTACTTTGTTGATCTGACCACCTAGTGTTAATAACTTAATATGTAAAAATATGATGGAATATGTATGTCTACTTTCGGATATAAAAAACAATTAGCTTGAAAATCTAATCAACATATTCTGTTATATTCTGGGTCTTGTTTCGTAAGATTTTTACTTGTTAAAGAGTATTCTGACCGAAGTAGAAATTACCGAAAATTAATTTAATATAAACACAACTGGTTACTTTCTAATTTTCAGCCCTTGATAATAAGAGAAGAGTTGATTTCCGCGAAGGCACAAGGGTTTGTTGAAATTGTAACAGATAAAATATTCCAAGAGTCAAATGATTTCATTATACACAGAAAATCCATTCCAGGCCCACCATATTAGGCTTCATTCTGCTCCAGTTGTAACCTTCCCCGAATAGTTTTAGTGATCGGTGACGGCAGCAATGGGCCATAAAAGATTTGACAACATGGGCCGAAAGACTAAAAGAGTAATAGTGGCTAAGCAACTGAAATGACCTACTCATTATCATAACAACCGAAAACGGTGGAATATACGATGAACAACTAGTATATTCTATAACCTATAGTTTATGTGTTTTGGATGGGTGATCTTAGTCCATAAAGTTTCTCAACACACTTGCTCATGATAACCGTAACAACTGGTTCTGCATTAGGAGTTTGAGTAGATCATTTTTTGTATAAATCGCGTAAAAATACACTGTGTAATCTTAGTTATTTATATGTCTGAACGACCATGCAAGTGTGAAAGTGTGTAGTCGTACTAATGTCATATTGTCATATGTTCTCTGCATTTCCAATCAAAGGTTTGTTATTATTATTAATTATAAAAGAACAGAAAAACTCCATGACTGAATCAACTCCATTCTATGAGTTCTTTACAGACCTGGACCAAGAAAACAAATACAGAATCACCCAATTCAGGGCCTAAGCTAATTCATAATCTGGTAAAATCATCTCATTCCCTGGTTTGTTGAAGAAGCGAACAGATGATCAACATGCTTTTCCATAAAATATTACCAATTGTAGTTTCCAATTTTAATTTCATGACGTAAAATCAGTGAGTAAATTGCCAGAGCCTCAAAAAGCAATGCGGCAAAACGAATGTCACCACAGCATGTTACAAAACTACACCAAAACTGATCTGATCTTTACAAGAAACTGTATTCCTGCTGTAAATACCATTTGCTTCATTCTAGTATCAACTACTCTAATCCTTCTGTTAAGATGAAGCGACAGGGAGGAGATCACAATGTTTCTCGTGTTATAATCTGCCCCCAATGCATGAACTTCTTGACCTCGTCGTATAAAACCAAGATGGCAGCTGCGCCAGTACTCCTAACCATGTTAGAAACTGCACCACGATAAAATGAAACCACCCCTTCTTTCTTATAAATCTTCTTCCAGCAGTCCAGCGTACCACTGTACATCTGCTGTTCCAAGCCAGACTGCATCATCATCCTCCTCCGAACTGTATCCAGTGGATATGACAACAACCCAGCAGAGGTCGTGACTGCCTGAGC
This sequence comes from Fragaria vesca subsp. vesca, assembly GCF_000184155.1. Classification (NCBI taxonomy): domain Eukaryota; kingdom Viridiplantae; phylum Streptophyta; class Magnoliopsida; order Rosales; family Rosaceae; genus Fragaria; species Fragaria vesca. The sequence continues at coordinate 20,557,701 of NC_020492.1, read as the reverse complement.
CACTACCCAACGTTTCCACAGCGGCAACTCCAACTCACATTTCCTCGAATTTTCTGATAAGATCTCTTTCATTGTATCAAAGCCACCAAAATAAAGTCCTCGGTGAATGACCATCCCCTGTAACGAGGCAGGAAGACCTCTGTAAATCCCTCGAATCCCATCCTTTTGGCGTATGGTAACCAGAAAATGGTATATTCCTCGAAATTGACGGGCTTCATTTCTTCCAATGTCAGCAGCAAGGCGGGTATGTGCAATATCAAGGGGGTATATAATAATCAATGTTGTACAACCGGCAGCAGACCCAGCAATGAAATTGGCAGGTGCACCAGACAAAAAATGACCATCTAAGCTTCCGCTCCTTAACATGTTTCTATAAAGATCCTGTAAAAGATATCAATTTGTAAGGACGATGCACTACACTGCATGAAGTTATGAACAGTTCAAAGTCATCATTAACTATTAAAACTATTCATCAACCATATTCGCAAATAATAACTAGAAAAACAGACTTCTTCAGTATCAATATCAATGCGCCAAATATAGAATGGTATCAGGGTTTATGTAGTAGACTTGTAATTTACTTTACATCATGTTATTCAACTTAAAAGATGTATTTAATATGCAGTATATGTACTTCTATATGTATTTAATATGTACACGTTGTAAACTGAGTTTAGGAACTGACGGATTTCTATTCTTCTAATGCTTGCTTCTCTTTAATCTCATAGCCAATACTTTTACTAGCTTCTGCCATATAGTTTAAGAAATGACAAAAGCATTATCAAGGACAGACAATATGCATTTTGAGACACAGGTTTGAAGAACCATCTCAATCTCCTGGAGTCAACACTCCATATTTACCTTAGTCTTTTCTTATTTCCTCTTTCCAGGCTTATCAAGGGAAGGGCATCCCCCCGCCCTGAAAATGAAGTAGTCACATTGAATAAACTTGACAAACCTCTCTTAAGGGGAGAACTTCCCTTGCTATCTCCTTTACTTACTGCATCTAAGGCAATCCCACGGTTTAAAACTTCTATGAGAATCTTATGAACAACTCATTTTAAGGTTGAATAACATGACCTTACTTTGACAAATAGATTTCACCATTTCCAAAAGTCATAGTGCCTTGAGATCTCCTTCCCAAGTTTCTCTTCACCTCCCTATTGTTTCAAACCACTCTGATTTCTCCCAAACTACAACACACTCTTTTTCTCTTCTCTAAACACCTATTTCCATCACTAAAGTTTCTACAATCTAAAGCTTAGCACAATTATAGGCAGTAACCCACTTTGTGATGAAAGTTACAGAAAACCCACCATTATCACTCTCAAACATTGCAACCCAGGGCCGTTCCTAGACAGACTTAAATCATGCCTAAAATTGTCCTACAAACCAGTACCTTTAAGTAGAAACCAAAATACGATTGCATTTCTCCCTCTTGCTTAAAAAATCCCCTTTCAGAAGGAGCATCCATGCTAGGTGAACAGTAGTATGGAACCCTTTATTTACAATGTCATCAGAGTCAACCAGATATCTCAGTATCTTTTATACCAATTGCTGATAAAAACCGCTCATGGCGTAAACAATGGACCAGAGAAAAAGCCCTCAGTAATAGTGGATTGGATATGACCATGAACCAATTTTCTATCTCTAGTTCTCTACTCTACATTTCCTCCCTCGTTAGAGGAATTCATCCAAGAGGATGCAAATCTTTGGAATAAAAGAACCAGTCCTCCCGAGTCCCGATCGGTTTAGCAAATTCACATTCACAATCTATCCACCAACAAACTCCCTCAGTCAATCTACCATGCTACAAAAAATCCGATTCGAATTGTGTAATGCAGGAACCAGCTACATTACAGATCATCATGAGATACCAATGAGACAATGTTGCTACCTAAGGACTCCTATCTCATCAAACACTCAAGTAAACAGGAAATATAAGCATGCATTCACATACACTTTCGACATGTTCATTCCATGAATTCAATCCAATTATCCCCCCAAATACCAAACCCATCACAATAACTTCCAAACCAATTGAAACACAAAACAAAGCAACAATCTTGACAGAAAAAGAAGTTACCTTGAGGGAAAAATTGAGAGCCACAGAAGGGTAATAACGAAGAACACTGCTCCCATTGCCTCTCCACAAAGACAAGATGCCTTCTTCTCTAACCGTGCGGGCTATGCAATCCAACATGCCTTTGAATCTGGTCCTTCCTGCCCCAAGAATAGCCATGTTGCTCTCTTGGGTCTGCAGCAACAGCTTGGCTCTCTCTATCGGCGCCACAATCGTGTGCACCATCCCACCCATCACCGCTCCGGCCATCAGATCACGGTGGAAGTTGGTCATCCAATCCCGTGATTGCTTCGTGCCTCCATCATCATCATCTTTGCTCATTTTTCTTTTACCTCTGTGGAAAATGGAAAATGGAAAATGGGAGATTGAAATGGGCTAACAACAACCCTGATATGCATAGTGGCAATCACCCAAATCCCAAACACAAAGCTTCATTGATTTTTTTCAGCTTATCATACAAAAAGTTACGGCCTTTATTTTTTTGATGCGACAAAATTTACAAGCTTGGTGTTTTTTTGTATCAAGAAAACGAAATATGCGCTTCACTTCAAGATGCCTGAGATTTATAGACGACGGCTGAGATCAGAAGCGAACCCCCTGGATTGATGGATAAGTACGAACGTTGTGTTGCCACGTCTGTTTGGTGTGTAGAAATGTTAGACATTTCTTCATCTTTATTTGTATCCTAGTCCCTCCAAGGTTTACCATTTCTTGTCTTCTGAAAGTTGCAAACTTTGGGACGTAAGCACTAAACTAAACGAGGCTAATCTTGGGTTGTTTACTTTTCTCGATGATGCTGTGATAGAGGGATAAGGGAATATATCGTTTGCTTTTATACTTTGGTGTGTTCATGCAAACAGAGATGGAAGCTTGTATATAAATTAGGAGGTCAAACCCAGCAAATAGAAAATGTAAGGGAGGCACCGCCCTGCAGGATAATGTGGATGGCCATTATGTTGGGTTGAAACGTTTTGGGGGAGAAATGTTCAACATTTGGTGAACGTTCGTTGAATTGCACTTGCGATGTTTGAACGTCTCGTCAATTTTTAGAGATAGAGTTTTAGTCTAAACATTTAAAGATGAACTAAAAGTATGATAATAAACACGTTAGAGATATGTTAGATTTAATTTATAAGTTGATTAGAATGAGTTACATATGAAATCATAAACAAATTTAGTTAGTGTTGAGTCTTTTGATGTGAGTAATTGAACTAAATAAGATTCGAAGTGTTTGATTTAAAAAGAATAATGGAAAAAACATTCTCTAACTTGCGGTGATAATACGACCCTTAAATGGAATCTCAAAAACATCTTTCTCTAATGCCTTGAAAAAGAAAAAGGAAAAGTAAAGGAAAAGATGATGTAGCTTCCTTTTAGGAGTTCACCAACAAAAAGTGAAAGAGAAGAACATTGTTATGCTCCTACAGACATGTCATGTTAAGATGTTGTACTAGAAGTGATTTTGGCACCTTCCCATGGTGTGTAGACAACGTTGGAAAATCTATGAGAAAAGTACAAGGTTTCACGGATTTGGGTTAGACCCTCTTCAAAGCCCGCAACTAGGCCCAACTCAATATTTGGGGCTTTTGGGAGAGACAATGCCCAAGAAGCTAGCCCATGTATGATTCAAATCCAAACTTTCCTTGTGTCGGTTTGAAACACCTAGCCAGACACGACATGACCGTCTCAGAAACCAGCACGGCAAAACTGAAACAAGAACATCATGCATCCAGTGAATCTGAATCTTGAACTTAGACCCCCCCTTCTTTGATTTTTAGCCAGCAAAGAAATGACAGTTAATAATTTAACTGATCCACATCATAAGTTTTATCAAAATATTTGGATGTTACCCCTTGACCTCAGTTTTCACAGTTCTCAGTCACTTCTATCTATATATTAAGTTCCTAATTATTACTACTATATCTGGCATTATGCTAATTACGAATTAGCTCCATTTTTACACTGCTGGTAATTAAGCTGATAATGCCTTACGTACTGTCGCGTTTTGTTTTCTACTTCCAACCTCAGTCGTCAAGTACATACTGTAAATCACCGGCCAGTTTCACTGCTATATATCACGAGTGCTTGATCATCATAGAGCTAGAGAGAGAGAGAGAGAGAGAGAGAGAGAGAGAGCTAGGGGGGCCTTTCTCCTGTGTTTCTCTCTCACTAGCAAACACACAGTAAAATAAAACGACGAATATCGATGGGCTGTGAGGCACTGGGGACCGATGACCTAGCTACTTCTCAATATGTGTTGCATAGTTATATGTATGTTTCATTTCAAATGCCAAGAAACATGTCAGAAAGCTAGCCATTTTAGAGAATAGGTTAAGGAACAAAAATCGATCAGTACGTATGTAAACAAGTATAATATAGATGGGCTAAGAATGAGGGGAGGAGTGGTTTTCCATGAGCATGTCTGCTAGAATATATGTTTTTATTCAATCAATATATACAACACTGAATCATCCAATCATTCATTCATGCTTGTGAATATGAGGCACAGAGGAAAGAGAGGTTTTGCTATGTAGCTTTTTCTCTCTTTTTACCCATCATGTTAGAAAGGCCTTAATCGACTTCTTATCATCTATCTCTTGATCTCTCTGGAACTAACTGTATGTGAAGTGAAAGCTTCTTGCTCACCTTTTTCACTTGGCCGGTTTTGCTTTCCTTTTGTACCATTCGTCAATTTTGGAGCTTAAGAAAGTGATTTTTAAAACGAAATAATTAGGAGGATAATTGGTGGTGAATAGAAATATAATAATAAAGAAGTGAAATGAGGAGGGAGAGACTGGAAAGAGACCAAAGGAAAAGACAGAAAGTGCACGTCAGAACAAGCAAGGCTGTTGGTTAGCATAGCTTAGCTAGCTGTGGTGCTGGATGGATGGGTCGACACCTCCAAGGGAATCTCCTCTTCAGTCCTCATCCACATCTCTCTCTCTCTCTCTCTCTCTCTCTCTCTCCTCTCCCTCTCTCTCCTTCTCTTTCTCTCTCATGCAAAGCACACCATCTTCATCATCTTCTCTGATATGAGAATCCAGTCTGTCATATGATTCAAGGTTAAATTACTCGGACATACTCTACTTGAATGCAACCCCCTAATTACCAGCAAGGTCTGTGCTTGTTTTTTCCTGTAAATTTCTCTCGTTTTTCATTTTTTTATGTTTTCTGTTTGATTCTTGATGATGAGTTTTAAAATCAAAGAAGACGCATCATCATCAAAAAAGGCAGAACTGAAAAGCTATTTAAAAACGAGACCCTTGGACAGATTCGTATGGATTTGAATTTAGGGTTTGGACTGAGATCTAAACTCAGCTAGCTAGCTAGATGTGAAAGCTGATAATCCATTTGTTGATGTATGTTTATGAATCTCATGCATGCTTTGGTGTCATAGTTAAGACAGAATTGAAGTGCTTAGTTGTTCTAATTTAATGTAGGTGCAAATCCATTAATTATGATGAAAGGTTTTGCAGTGGACGAGAACATGTCCAATTTAACCTGTGCATCTGGAGATTTAAGCGCTTCTGCCAATTCGAGTATCAGAAATGATTCATCATCTTCCACACATCAGCAACAACCAGCGCAAAAGAAGAAGAGAAATCTTCCAGGCAACCCAGGTATGTCTCAGCTTTATTGTTTTAAACTTTTGTTAATACAATCGGCTTTTGTTTTGGTACGTTAAGTATTTTGAACTTTATATGTAACAGACCCAGATGCTGAAGTGATAGCCTTGTCACCAAAATCACTCATGGCTACGAATCGATTCATATGCGAAGTGTGCAACAAAGGGTTTCAGAGAGAGCAGAACCTTCAGCTTCATCGGAGAGGCCACAATCTGCCATGGAAGCTAAAGCAAAGGACAAACAAGGAGGTGAAGAAGAAGGTGTATCTGTGCCCGGAACCGACATGTGTCCACCATGACCCGTCGAGGGCTCTTGGGGACCTCACTGGGATCAAGAAGCACTTTTCCAGAAAGCACGGTGAGAAGAAGTGGAAATGTGAGAAGTGCTCGAAGCGATATGCAGTTCAATCAGATTGGAAAGCTCATTCTAAGATCTGTGGCACAAGAGAGTATCGATGTGACTGTGGAACCCTTTTCTCTAGGTAACACTCCCAGTTAATTTTATACTTAAGATAATTTTTTGGAAAAGGATTAGTACCACATTATTTTCAAGAACCAATTTTAAAAATTCAATTTTTACTAAGTAGATATCTTATTCTTATGAGCTGAGGTAAAAGCTGTTGGAAAGCTTGGTGCATTTGTCCACAACGATGCAAATAACATTAGCATTGTTTTCACTCTTCCAGAATGATGCAAAAGCTTTACCATAGTCAATTATCATGTCTATAATTTAATTCAGAAATCTTTGTACACTATTCTGGGACATTTTTCTTTTCCTTGTTCATCGATATAGTGATTAGTTGATTACCCTTAAGAAAATGAGAAGAAGAGGCGAGGGAGTCAAAGCTTTTGAGTTGTAAAGTGACTAAGTGTAAGAAGCAGGCT
>NC_020492.1:20506978-20551088 GCF_000184155.1 Fragaria vesca subsp. vesca | reverse complement strand
GAGAGAGAGAGAGATTCTTCACTTTAAATTATATTACATTTGCTTTCTGATGGTTTGCTTATTTTGTTCTCTTGTGTTTGTTTTGATACTAATCTTGCTGAAATTATATACACAGGAGGGACAGTTTCATCACTCACAGAGCTTTCTGTGACGCTTTGGCACAAGAGAACAGCAACGCAGCTAGAGCCATCAACCCACTTCTCTCCTCTTCATCACTACCCCAACTCCACGGTGGCTTCCAGCCTCATCATCACTTATCCCATCATCACGTGAAGAGAGAAGTCCAAGATCTTCAGCTACAGCTTCCGCCGTGGATGGGCGGCGAAGCCGCCACCTCAGCTGGTCCATCTCATCACCTCTCTAGTAATATAAACCTCTCCTCCTCGTCGCCATTGTTCTCCACCTCTTCATTCGACCAGCATCAGTCTTTTCTGCACCAAAACCCTAACCCTAGCTCGTCGGATTTCCAGCCCTCGGGTGCTTCTGCTCACATGTCAGCCACTGCTTTGCTCCAAAAGGCCTCGGAAATGGGCGCCACTGTAAGCAAGCCTTCCTCGATGTTTCTCAAGCCCCATGACCAGCAACAGCAACACCAAGCTTCCCATATGATGCCCGAAACGACAGCGTTTAGCTCCTTCATGGAGGGCAACTCCGGTGGCCCAACTAATAACTCTCTTTTGCATGACATGATGATGATGACTTCTCATATGCAGCAATCTTCCTCCGCCGCGCATGGCGGGTTTGACCAGCTTTCATCCTCGTCATCCTTCGGAGATCAGCATCATCAGGGCTTCAATGGATCAATGGTCATGGGTAGTTTCGGTGAAAATGTTAACCCTCCCCCTCAGAAGAAACTAATTACCGCGGAGGCTCAGCTTCGGAGGACTGGTAGTACTACTGATGGAGGAGGAAGAGGCGGCGGTGGCGGTGGCGGTGGGATGAACGAGGGAATGACAAGAGATTTCTTGGGTCTAAGAGGATTTTCTTCTCAAGATGATCAAGACTTTTTCGACATGGCTGCTGCTCATGGGCTCGACCAGCATGTGGTGAATTCTACTTCTTCAGCTAATTACAACGGACAGCAGCATAATAATCAGAACCAGACTTCTTGGCCAGGTAATTGATCGATCAGCTAGCAGTGTACGTAATCATCGAAGGTAGACATATAGGAATAGGATCCATCGTTTTCCTTAATTTCCTTGGGAGAGAGGGAAAGAGCAATCACAATTCAACCTAGCTTATTGTCCGAGGCGTCCATTCTTCAATGTGGTTAATAGACTGGTCTATTTTGAACAGTGCTCTAATTATGCACTCCTTACTCTCTTGATTTTCGTCCTTTCAATTTGTGAACATCTTTTGTTGCTTAGTTCTGTAATTCTTTACCTCTTCTGTTTTGGTTCGAAATAGGAAAATACGTCAAAATAGAAGTAGAACATGCATGTGAACCAGTTAACTTGTTACTGGTGGTACTTAAAATCTTACCTTGTGTTTAGGTCCGGCTTGATGTCAACACAAATGCGTTTTAAGGCATCTTTAATCTTTTGTCTAAAACCTAAACCTATATATATAAGTTGTCAAAACTATTACGAAAGAACCGATCGGTCTCTCGATAGAGGTAGAAGATCATAGTGCGAATCATAAATTAAATGCAATAATTAACAGTTCATTTTTGAATTCGAACTGGCCTAGCTAATAATAACGTTTCCATCACCAGCGTTTGTGTTTGTGAGCGGATTCAATTCATACTTATAGCAAACATAATCGATATAGATGGGTTAAATTATTGTTAAAAAGCAAAACAGATTCCTTGACAAAGATTACTGCATTTTGTAGGTAATATGAGGTTGTTTTTCTGAATCTGACAAGAGCTAAAATGAAATCAAATCGATGATAATTCTACTAAGAATCATACAGGAGAGTCAAAAGTATGTGTTGACTGTTAAAGTGGGTGATTAAATTTACAAAGTCTCTGAACAACTTTCACAAATAAAGGTAAGTCTGGCACTGACAAAGATTCGTGCAAGTACAGTAACACTGGTGCATGGATGTCGACGTATCATTTCGAAGAGTCTATTGTTTTTTTTCTTTTGGAATATGATGGAATATGCATGCTGCTCTCTCTATTTGAATTGTGTGAGTAGTGTGCACTGCAGAGTAGACCAAAAAAGAAAAGGTAAAGCTAGCTAGCTTTGTGTAATTTCAATCCCGAGAAAGATGATGATGATACATGAAAATATATTCCAGTAGTTGCAGGTGACCCTTGCCTAGCTCTGGAAAAAGAAAGCTAGCTTTAGCTTAGCTCCTGACTAAACGCATCCATGCCTGTCCTTTGACACTCGTTTGATTCATTTTTTTTCTGGGAAATACTCAAATTCTTTTTTGAAATTTTAAGACTGCTTGATGATGGTGGTGCTGGTATTCATGCATACATTCGAGTTAGTATGTACTGGTGGTAAGAATATTGGTGGGTTTTACAAATAACAACCGGAAGCACATATTTGAAATATTGAAGATGTGCAGGTAAGACCGTAAGACATTTATATGGAAATATGATCAATATGGGAGTTGCTGAGATTTTGAAAAACTAATCACATTCTTGAAATTCAGGCAAGCTGGTTTCTCTGTTAATATTCAATCAAGAAGAGAAAAGAAAACGGTTGGTTCTTGATAATATAGCTGGTCGCTCCTTCCTTTTCTTTATTGAGAAGAAAATAAATGGGTCAGATGGTTCCTTCACTTCCTTGAGGTCACAACTCACAAGCTTGTCAAAAAAAAGATCTAGCCGAAGTTCAGCCCAGTTTCTTGTTGTTGGGCCTTGCACCTTAAAAAAGAAAAGAAGCCCATATCAACTTTGTGCGCCGGACCATGCCCTAAACTTGGGTTCTTTTCTTCCTTTTTGTGTGTGAAAATCACACTTGTGAAGGTCCAAATTGGGCAATTCTTTCATCCTACACGTCGTTAAGTATAACCATTATGTCACCGCTATTTTAAAGCAAATTAAATCTCCATTAGCGTAGTACTCTTTGTTAATAGGTGTTTGTTTGAATACATGTATTCTGTAGATATTCTCGATATTATTTCGAGGTTCATTGTACTCTGTCGATATTCTTGATATTATTTTAGCTTTTTTTAATTAAACCGACTTACTCAAATTACTTAATCTTATTTTATTTTATTTTTTATTTTTTATTTATTTTGGAGAAAACTTGATCATCTCCTCATTAGAGTCACACCATATCAGAAAGTCCAAGTTACCCCCTCACATGTGAGAATCCAGCTCAAAATATCCAAACCCACAAAGGGCAGTAGAGATATTTTCAAATAGGACGATAATAGTAAACAGGGACACGCGGAGCAAATCAGACAAGCGTGCGCAAACAAGAACCTTAAGCCCCTCTTCTCGTTTCTGTTCCACCACGATGTCCTTCTAGTTCAACACCCTAGTATCTCTCTTCTCCTCTCCATTCTTCCCGAACCTTGCTCCTTCTGCTTCTCTTCTCCCCCAAATCGAAACGCCACCGTTTTTCACACATCCCAAGTTTTCAGATACAGCTAGGTTTCAGAAACAGAGGAGCTTCAAATCCACAAAGGGGATATGGCACTGAGACGTCTGCTGACTCAGGTCGGTTGATTTTCCAGCTGGGTTTCTCTCAATTTCAGATTTTTATGCGATTTTTGGATCATATGTGCTTGTTTAGCGCCAAAGTTTGAGTCTTTTAGTTGATCTAGAAAACCCTAGTTCTTAGATTGATCATAATATGTTCACCAGTTTAATTGGTATGTTAATTTCAAGGTTTTGCGGTATGTATAGGGGTATATATAGGTTGGAGTTAAGTGTGGAATTGAGGTATGGTTTTTGGTCCATGTTTGCATTAGGGTAGCTCATTAAGAAATTGGGTGTTTTGTGAAAACACCAATCCTTTTTTGCTTATTGTTCAGTTTCTCAGCTATTGCACTGTGTGCCAGTGCTTTGAGGTGATAGAAAGGCTGAATCTTTATGCTGAATGAGAGGGTGTGTGCCTGGTCAGATTGTGAGGTTGTTGAGGTGTATAGAATGAGGCTTTCCGGTGATAGATGACCTGTGATATGAATTAAGTCGTTTCATTGCGATTAGGTACATATGACATAGGTGCGGAAGTAATGGGATGTGTGTGTTTTTCTTACCTTTCCTACCCTTTCAACTCTACCCAGTTTGTCTGATGAGGGTATTTCAGAGAAATGATAAGCTTTATTTCCTGCCAAATTCATTGATGTCGGCGAGGGGTAAATGGGCTGAAAGGAGATGCAATTGTTCAATTTTCTCCTTTTATTGAACAACTTCTAATGCAGGCCTTTAAGTATGCTGATGCTATGCTTGAGTGGTTTCCCCTTCGAACTTTGATTTGCTCTTTCAAATAGCCAATTTGGCACAATTTAAATAGCATGTTAGACATCCTTTTTCTTTTTGTTCCTTTATGCCCTATTAAAGTTTGTGTGTTTTTCATTTTCTTTTCACAACAGGTATCAAGGCATAGATCAGAGTTGGGACAGCTGAACAAAGTCGTTGCCAGAACATATTTTCCAGTCAACAGGGTTGCAGGAGGTGCTGGAGGTAGGACAATCCCAAAATTCTAACTAATTTCTTCTCATCATTTTTATGTTTATTGTCTTGTCCACAATTTAGGTTACTTGTTTTTAGGCGTTAAGTGGAATCTCCATTTATTTTTGCTTATCAAAGCAATTCTTTTCTTATAATCATTGCAGGGAATACAGTTTTTAATACTCAAGAGAGGTTTCAGTCAAGCTATGTGCGCAGTTTTGCTCGCAGAGCACGTGAACTTGATGAAGTTAATGAACTTGCCTATCTAAAAGAACTGTCCATGCGGAATGACCCTGAAGAAGTGATACGATTATTTGAAAGTACACCATCATTGCATTCCAACTCTTCAGCGCTTTCAGAATATGTGAAATCATTGGTAAAAGTTGGCAGGCTGGATGAGAGTGAGTTACTGAAGACATTGCAGAGAGGTGGGTAATGGAGCAGGGTGATACTTTCTAATTATTCCTACCAAAGTTGTGGTCTTGTTTTTACCTTTTGTGTGACTTTTTTTGTTAATCTTTTATGCCTGGTTTCCATCTTATGAATTTGAGCTGGTGACTAAGATTTGTTTACAAATTTATTAGGTGTAGCCAACTCTGCAAGGGAGGACGAAAACGTGGGCAGCTTCTCAGTTCTTAGGAATGTTGGAAAGTCTACGAAAGATGGTGTTTTGGGAACTGCAAGTGCACCTATTCATATGGTGGCTAGAGAAGGAGGTCATTTTAAAGAGCAGCTGTGGCGAACCGTTCGCACAATTGCACTAGCCTTTCTTTTAATATCTGGTGTGGGAGCACTGATTGAAGATAGAGGAATAAGCAAAGGTCTTGCCATCTCTAAGTGCTTTACAACTCGTATGATTTCTCTTATGCATCCTGAAAAGATGAAACTTGTTCTTAATTTCTATGTTTCCATTTTTTAGGACTTGGACTAAATGAAGAGGTTCAACCTAGCATGGAATCTAGCACAAAGTTTACTGACGTGAAGGGAGTTGATGAGGCTAAGGCAGAGCTAGAAGAAATTGTACACTATCTCCGAGATCCTAAGGTAGTTACATTTAACTGCACAGCCACTGAATATGAGATACTGACACTTTGATTTGGGTAGTTCCCTCCTGGTTTCTTGATACATAGGCAATGTCCTTGCTTCATTCAACTCAAGTTGAGTTTAGGTCCATAGTGTCTCAGTAAAGAACTTGAAATTGTTTTGGTTTCACCCCCATTGACAGTAATTTTAAACAATTTGAAAGTATATCATTGAATTTTAAGAGTTGAGTTATTGGAAACTAGTGTATCTGAACTGGTTGAACTGAGGTCATCATGATTCTATGTACCTTTTTATGTTACTTCATATTTCCATGTTGGCAATGTATTTGTCTTTTTGTACCTACACAGTTTTAATTTATTATCCCTTGACTTGCTTTCCTTCATAACAGCGTTTCACTCGTCTTGGGGGCAAGCTTCCAAAGGGTGTTTTGCTGGTTGGCCCACCTGGCACTGGCAAGACGATGTTAGCAAGAGCAATTGCTGGAGAAGCAGGGGTACCTTTCTTTTCATGCAGCGGCAGTGAATTTGAAGAGATGTTTGTTGGTGTTGGAGCTCGAAGGGTGAGGGATCTCTTTGCAGCTGCAAAGAAGCGGTCACCATGTATAATTTTTATTGATGAGATTGATGCAATAGGAGGAAGTCGCAACCCAAAGGATCAGCAATACATGAAGATGACTCTGAATCAGTTACTTGTTGAACTTGATGGTTTTAAGCAAAATGAAGGAATTATTGTTATTGCTGCTACCAATTTCCCAGAGTCGCTGGACAAGGCATTGGTGAGACCTGGACGGTTTGATCGCCACATTGTTGTTCCCAATCCTGACGTTGAAGGGCGGAGGCAGATTATGGAAGTCCATATGTCAAAGGTAATCTTGTAATCCTTATGAAGAAGTTAATGCATTCAAATAATAAGCTTTTGTTGCAATTGCATCTGCTTCTTTGTTCCATGTTTTGAATTAAAACTTTAGCATTGTGCTTGTCATAATTATTGTGGATAGGAATGAAATATCTTTTCCTTGTAAAGACTGGAATATCCAGTCATCTTGATCGCTCAGTGTTAGGGATGTCAATCAGTTTTAACCTTACAAAGAAACTAATAAATGGTCTTGATCCGTAATGGAAAGAATATCTTGATGTTTCTCTTCATCAGTATTGTAATGCCAAAGTCGGTTGATATTTGTGAATTTCTCTTTATTTGTGCATAGGCATACCTCCTTTTTGTTTGTTCATATTCCTCTGCTTGTGTGCAGTCTAGTATTTTATTGTATGAAGATTGATAGAGCATAATCCTGAGAACCAAATCATTATAGTAAGTCTTATCAAAATACCCTTTTTGACAGGTTCTGAAAGCTGATGATGTTGATCTGATGATCATTGCTAGAGGAACTCCTGGGTTCTCTGGTGCCGATCTTGCCAACTTAATCAACGTAGCTGCTCTGAAGGCTGCCATGGATGGTGCTAAGGCAGTGAATATGGCTGATCTGGAGTATGCAAAAGACAAGATTATGATGGGAAGTGAACGAAAGTCGGCTGTTATATCTGATGAGTCACGAAAGCTAACAGCTTTTCATGAGGGCGGCCATGCACTTGTGGCTATCCACACTGACGGTGCGCATCCAGTTCACAAGGCAACAATAGTTCCCCGTGGTATGGCACTTGGCATGGTTGCCCAGTTGCCCGAGAAAGATGAGACAAGTGTCTCACGGAAACAGATGCTTGCGCGGCTTGACGTTTGCATGGGGGGAAGGGTTGCAGAAGAGCTCATATTTGGTGAAAGCGAAGTTACTTCAGGTGCTTCTGATGATCTCCGGCAAGCTACTTCTCTTGCCAGAGCAATGGTTACCAAGTATGGCATGAGCAAAGAAGTGGGGCTTGTTACTCACAATTATGATGACAATGGGAAGAGCATGAGCACAGAAACTAGGCTGCTTATTGAAGAAGAAGTGAGGCGCCTCTTGGAAACGGCTTACAACAATGCAAAGAATATACTTACCACTCATCACAAGGAGCTCCATGCTCTCGCTAATGCCTTGCTGGAGAAAGAGACGCTCACTGGAAAACAGATCAAGGCCTTGCTTGCTAACTTGAACTCTCAGCAAAATCAACAACCGCAACAGCAAGTCATTGCGGAAAAGAGTAGTTCACAGTCAAACCCAGTGCCTCCTCCATCAACACCCAATGCAGCTCAGTCTGCTGCTGCTGCAGCAGCCGCGGCGGCGGCGGCAGCAACCGCTGCTGCCAAATCAAAAGGCATGGCTCCTGCGTCTTAGCATGAGTGAGGTATTGATCAGGTATTGATGTGCATAGAGTATAACTACTTACCAGCCGTTCTGTATGGTACCATCGAATGGTGCCAGTGAGGATTAAATTATGTATTGCCATTGTCAGATTGACTGGGAGTTGTAGTAGAGTTAACTGGCAAGTGAATGTAGGCCTTCTGATCAAGGCATAGATGGACATTCCGGTCTATTTTTGATTCTTGCTTCCATTTTCGAATTTTGTTCTTCAAGGTTCTTGTTTATACTATAAAGGAATAATTCATTGTCAATGTATGCTCAGTTTCTGGTTTCAGATGCTCAGTTTTTTGTCTGCTTTTGCTCTAAGCCTCTAAGCCACTAAGGACACATTGAAATGCTATGCGCTTGAGTTTGCTTCCCAAAAGTTAAAACTGCTCAAACCTTTGTTACTCTGTCAGAGCTTTAGGTAGAATCAATTCCCCTACCAAAATCCACTGAAGGTTTGAGACGTGTAGCATCTATATGTTTTCCGAGAAACAAACATGCTAAAGCAATGAGTTTTATTTTGATAGGAAGAATAGTCTCTTCATATAACAATCAAGTCATCACCCAAACTTGTTTCTCTTCTTCTCAGGCTTTTCATCTTTATGATCAATCCGTAGTTCCACGAGCCAGTCTCACCAAAACGGAGGTAGTTTCCATAACCAATAGTCGTATATATGAGCGTGATAGACTAGTTACATCGCTCAGAAACCTCAAAGTCATACAACTGTAGTCCAAGACCAAAGCAGAGAACAGGGACTACCCTTATCTTCATCTTCTTCTGGGTTTCCGCATTGAGTTTGATTTTGTATTATCTTGGTTGATTGCTTCTCAGCTCAGGTTATTGAAGAGTTGCAGTGGGAGATCTTTGGAGGGTGGCGGAATGGTGGCGATGGGTTGGAACTTGGAACAGAGGCCAAGGGTTTTGAGAGGGACGAAGACGACGGTAAAACGTAAAAAGAAATATTTAGAAAAAAGGGTAAAAAGAAAAATTAGTAAGAAAAAAAATGATGTGGGCTAGGCGGAACGGTGTCACGTCTAGGCGGTCGACTGTCACATGGCCCAAACGGGCTGAGGGGTCCACCATTAAATATTAAAAGAAAAAAAAAATTAACCTCGAGCTTTAAACTAGGCAAAACAAGAAGCTTCAAACTCCTCTACGGTCTGGTTTGATAAGGGAGGTCTCGATTCACCGTTGCTTCTGTTTGGTACTTCAAACTCTACTTTTATAAGTGTTTTCCGAATTGGAGTCGTCAGCAGTTTGGCGCCAGAAAGAGGCAAAATCTCTCGGATCCATGTCTGTAACTCGGCCATGTCAGCGACAACCTGGTAAACAAACCTCCTTTATTTTTTTGTTGCTATCTCTTACATGGTCGATTAAACCAACCATGTTTCACAATAGTGACAAACCCAGTTTCAACAACATCCTAGAATGTTCTTTCCTCTTGGGTTTAACAGTTTTAGATCAAAAAGATGCAAATCTAGATTAAAAAATGAGTCTTTATTACATGAATTGTTGTAAGTGCAGGGATTCAGAAGCGGAGAGTTGTCATAGAAAACAGCCATGGGGAGAAGCTTGTGGGGATGTTACATGATACGGGTTCCAAGGGGCTCGTTGTGTTCTGCCATGGCTTACATTCCTCAAAGGTATTATGATCCATACTTTGTGCCATGAAATTATATCACTGGTGATTGTTGAAACAAGTTTGTAATTTGTAGCTATTCAGTGATCAGTGTGTTGGAGAGGAGCACTGTTTCATCTATTGGTGTTGTTTATACACTTAATTTTGTTTCATCTATTTGGCGTTTTTTTCTGAGAAATGAGTTCATTTTGCTCTCATATGCAGGAACGCATCCCCATGGTGAACCTTGCTGCTGCATTGGAAGAGCAAGGAACAAGTGCTTTCCGCTTTGACTTTGCTGGAAATGGGTGAGCTCTTTACAACAATTTCCTTGCCCTCATACAATTCTATTGAATTCTTTTTGTGTCTGGCAAAATTTGGAATTCCCGAGCTAGTACAATGAACTCCAGTTCATGTGATACAGGATAGATCCTTGAAAATTATAGGATTTGAAGAATCCATGTAGTAGGGCGTCCTGTTCTGTTGTAAACATGAACAAGTAGGATCATAGGCATTTTTGGTCCAAGTCATGGAGTACTTGAGTCTTTAGCATTCCATGGAACTTCTCTAGTAGCATTTATAAGAAACTGTTTGTGTTGATAGGGAAAGTGAAGGTTCATTTCGATACGGTAACTATCACAGAGAAGCTGATGATTTACGTGCTGTAGTTCGACACTTTCTTGGGTGCCATTATGTGATAACTGCAATTGTTGGGCACAGTAAAGGTCCGTTTATAATTTGTGCTCATACAGAAACAACATCTTCATTTTTTGAACCAAAAGTGGATGTTAAGGTGAATTTCTTAGATGTATCAAATTTTAAACTTTTCACATTTTAATTGAGGTAGTAGATGATAATCTTGAGGGCATGGCCTCCCAGCGTGGTTGGGGTCTGGCCCTCTCGTAAAAAAAGATTGTTGCCTTCCAGGTTACTCTCTATTTATGCATGTTCTCCATCATTGTTCTTGGGTTTAGGGAACTCACGTTTGAATTTCTTTGTTTTGGTTCAAAGCTTAAAATTTCTTTCAGTAGTTATAGAAGAGTCCCCTCTCGAAATCCTTTTCGGATGCAATGCTTTCCTGCTCCTTTAGTCTTCTTCTCTCATGTTTTTTTTCCTCTTTCTAGTTGAGAAAGTCACTATTTTGAAAGTTCTCGCTTAACATGTTTCTTGCAGGGGGAAATGCAGTTATATTGTATGGTGCAAAGTACAAGGATGTTCCTGTAGTTGTAAATATTTCTGGTCGATTTAATCTTGAAAGAGGCATTGAAGGTCGCTTAGGTAAAGATTATCTACAAAGAATCAAGAAAGATGGATTTATTGATGTGAAGAACAAAAGAGGTATGCCATCAAATTAGGAATTATCCTCATCTGCTTGAAACTTCAGTGGTGTTGTATCATGTGCCAACTGTCTGAGCCTAGATCTTCATTCTTTCAAGATTAGCTTTGCTGGTACTTTCACATTTTAATCATTGTTGGAAGTACTTTGGATCTGGATGAAATTTGGTTTAGATCGAGTATTGACCTCCACCTAGCATCTTTTTCTCTTGTTCATAGGCACATTTCAGTATCGAGCAACTCAAGAGAGTTTGTTGGAGCGGCTAGCGGTTGATATGCATGCAGCCTGCCAGTCAATTGATCAAAATTGCAGGTGAGAGAATGTGGTTATCTTCTCCTGTGTTTAATAATCCATCGTCACTGAGCACTGACAATGAATATGAGGCACACATTCCAAACATGTATGAAACACAATTTGTGAAAAAATGACTGTTGATTCCATGCAATGTTCTGTAAATTTCAGGGTTTTGACAGTTCATGGATCAATGGATAAGACTGTTCCTGTTGAAGATGCTTACGAGTACAACAAATTCATACCTAATCATAAACTATACATAGTGGAAGGAGCTGATCATGAATTCACTTCACATCAAAATGAGTTGGCTTCAATCGTGTTGGGCTTCATCAAGAAAGAATTTCACCAGGAGAAGTTTATGCTCAAGCACTCATCACTTGGCACAAGAGTAGCAGATAAATCTATTCATTCACGGATGTGATCTTAGACTTATTATCAGAAACTTTTTTCCTGTGAATGCTTGTAATATTACTTAACTCTTGTAGTTCCAAGTAATATCACTCTGCATCAGAAACATTGTCCATTATAGTGATTGTTTTCATACATTGGTTCCAAGATACATCACACCTTATCAATATGAAGATGGAGTAGTTATAATCTGAAATCTTATTGAAGATGGAGTAGTTATAATCTGAAATCTTATTGGTGATTCTAATGATAATTGTTCTCACTGCCAAATCTGTAAAGAGAGTACAATCGACCACAGAAAACTAACCATTTCTCAGATTGCAACTGAGCAATCACTGACTTCACACATATGAAACGGTAGAAGTTGCAAAACCACTACCAACTGAGAAGATAGATAATACAAGGATCAATAATATCCTTAACATAGGTATGCAGCTATATGACATCTACTCTTTAACTATGCAGCAACAGTTTTCGGCCTGGCCCCAATTTTTCTCCAAGAAACACTAGGCATAATCTGCTTTTTGTCTACACGATCCTCATATTTAATGGCAAAATTGAGCAAAGAATCCAAAAGAGAGTCAGAAAGAAGGTGAGGTTTAAGTCCCAACTCGATAAGTTTGGTGTGCTTGGCATTGTAGTAGTGCTCCTCCGCTTCCACTCTTGGGTTTGGCACTGATGTGGTCTGCACATCAAGTCCAAGCTTCTCTCCAGCTTTTGTAACAAGCGCAGCAAGTTCATTGACAGAAAACTGCTCAGTAAATTGATTGAAGACCCGGAACTCACCAGCCTGTGCCGGGTTTGCAATGGCAATCTCAACACATTGGACTGTATCTCGTATGTCAAGATATCCCCTGGTCTGGCATTTAAAAAATACAAGTATTAGTAAATGGCAAGTGATGCAGCAAACCGACTTTGTGTCAGTATGTGGAAATAACTTTGAGCCATGAAGAGAGCTTTTACCTGGCCACCTTTGCCATACACGGTAAGCGGATGACCAACAGCAGCCTGAACACAGAACCTATTTAATGCAGTTCCAAACACTCCATCATAGTCCAGCCGGTTAATTAGCTCTTCATGCATCTCAGTTTCATCTGTTCTCACACCATATACGACTCCTTGATTGAGGTCAGTGGCTCTAATCCCCCAAGCTTTGCAAGTAAAGGCTATGTTGTTTGAGTCATGAACCTTACTCAAGTGGTAGAAAGAGCTTGCTTGCTTGGGGTAGGGCAAAGTATCTGTCCTTCCGTTATGAGTAATTGTTATGTAACCCTCCTCAATATCAATATTTGGAGTTCCGTATTCTCCCATGGTCCCAAGCTTGACTAGATGACACTGCTCTCCAAACTCTTTAATAGCAAATAGCACATTCAGGGTTCCAATCACATTGTTATTCTGTGTATATACTGCTCTTGAGCGATCAATCATGGAATAAGGGGCTGATCGCTGCTCCCCAAAATGAACAACAGCCTCAGGCTCAAACGACTTGAAG
The DNA here is from genome assembly GCF_000184155.1 of Fragaria vesca subsp. vesca. Taxonomy (NCBI): domain Eukaryota; kingdom Viridiplantae; phylum Streptophyta; class Magnoliopsida; order Rosales; family Rosaceae; genus Fragaria; species Fragaria vesca. The sequence goes on along the minus strand of NC_020492.1, from coordinate 20,538,035 downwards.
GCGTCTGTTAAGAACTCAAAGTCACAAATATCACCAATGTAGAGTTCAATAGATTTTCCAGTGAGAGCTTTCCAACAACGGAGACGATCATGGATGGAGGAGATTGGAGTCAAGGAATCAATACCAAGCTGTTGGTCAAACAGACGACGGACAAGGCTGTCGACAATGGCAACCTCATAACCTTTCTTGGACAGGTGAAGGGCAGTGGCCCAGCCACAGTAGCCATCTCCACCAATGACCATGACCCTCTTTGATTTAGATGGCTCACTAGAGCTCTCATGCACCCCCTGACTCGGTTCATTCGAAGCTTCCCTACTCGCAGAGAGTGTGGTGGCACGCACTGTGCAGTTACTTCTCGACCTCTTCCCTTGTGAGAGGAGCCTTGTAAATGGGGTTTTGGATGTCTGAAAAGTAACAGATTTGGGAAATAAGGCCGAGTCTTGGATGAATGGCTTTGTGTAAGGTTTACATCCAGATGAGAATTTGACAGAATACGAAGTTGAAAGCAAATGCGCCATCTATATTTGCTTCCTGTAACTGATATTAAAATACACCTGCAGAAAATAACCCATATATTCAAATTCTAACAATCAATAACATAATCAAAACTTCAAATAAGTATAACCAAATCCATGTATTGTACCCACAATTATACTAAGAATGAAGCTCTGGATTCTAGAACAACAATACAAAGCAGATAAAATGCACAGTTGAAGTAAACACAATCCAGACTTGTCTTTTAGCACCAACAAGAGAAAAGTTGAAATCTTTTGCTTTCTGTGTAAAGGGTGGACATAAAAAAACTAACTTGAACCAAGAGTAATATGATCCAAACAAATTATGAGTAAATTTGCAAAGTGGAATTTCAAGCCAAGTGAGGAGCTTTCTTGCTTACTCCTGTCATTTTCTACAAGAGTAAATTTATTCAAAGACAAAAGGTGAAACATTAAAAGAAAGAGATGTACTGAAGTGAATTCTAACCGTGTAAGATGAGCAGAGGTTTCTGGAAGCTGGACTGATGAGAGTGAAGCTTTTGGTTTGGGATTTGGGGAGGAAGGAGGAGACGGGGTCAATAACAATGTGGGAAAAAGAGTGGATATTCCCTTTTATGACTTTTATCCGCTATCTAAATGGGCTCCATTTTACACTTTCAAACAGCTCAGCCCGCCCTTAGGCCCAATACGCCAATTTTGTCGGCATCGGCAATGACCGCCGGAATTTTGTCCTATACCGGCATAATGACCTACGGTAAAAGGCTTACTTTCATTTTTTTTTTTTCGGTCAAGAGGCTTACTTTCATTTAAAAGATCCATAATCCTTCGAGAAAAATAGGAAATGAACCTTTTTAGCTGTAAAGATCTCCTCTTATGCTGTACTATGTAGACATGGAGTGGGGAGGTATGGCATAATGGCATATCCATTTGTAACAGAAAAAATAATTGAGGCATATACTATTTTCTTTCAGGGGAATCCAAATGGCATATTCTCAACCTCTATTAAACCAAATCAGAAGCACATGGATGATTGAGATTGCTTTGTATAGATAGTTTTTACCAGTGTTCTAAAATAAGGCCGCTCAGCCAGCTTCAAATCAACCATCCATTCTAGTAGCGTCTAGTAAGTTTTCAAACCTTGACTATATGCAATGTTCTAAATAAAGCCGCCTAACCCACCTAGACGGTTTCTAGGCACTCCAAGCCTGCCTTCCATTCTGAGAACGCCTAACGAGATTTCAAACCTTGGTTTTTTACACTGCTTGCAAAAAGACGTACAAATTTCTATAAGTGAAAGAGAATAACATGTTCCAGCTTCACCATTGACATAATATACAGACGGGTACAAAACTACAAATCACCTTTTTTTTATGGTTTCTCCTTTTAGGATTACAAATCCAACGTACATACCCTGTATCTTTAACCACCTTTCAAAGTCAAAAATCCACCCAAAGTCACACTAGGAAGCTCACTACCATCCTCATTATTATTACAGCCAAATCCATCAGTAACGCACACTTACCTTTCCAATCACTTTTCACCTTCCCCGTAAATATGGTAAATTCCGAAGAGGCACTAATGTTGAAGACGTGAGGGGCACCAGAGAAACCTACGAAGGTTCATCGTTCATGTTTCTATGTCATAAACACTTCTGTGACTCTTCTTCAGTCTCAGCCAACAGTGTCAGAGATATTCCTCAGTGACATAAATCACTATTAGAGATCAAAAGCTCTTCCTTTTGCAACCCAAAAAGGAAGAGCTACTGTCAAAGCTTCAGTCTTTGCTCTCAGATCTTCCATGGCAGAGTCCAACAACAACAAATACATTTCCTCTGAAGACCTCGCAAAACACAACAAGCCAGGAGATCTATGGATCTCAATACAGGGTAAAGTCTACAACGTCTCCGACTGGGCCCAATCCCACCCCGGCGGCGAGCTCCCATTGCTCAACCTCGCCGGCCAAGACGTCACTGACGCCTTCGTCGCCTACCACCCCGGCTCGGCGTGGAAGCATCTAGACCAGTTCTTCAATGGCTACTATCTCCAACACTACACAGTCTCCGAGGTGTCCAAGGATTACAGGAAACTCGTCACCGAGTTTTCGAAGATGGGTTTGTTCGAGAACAGGGGAGTTGGTGTGTACTTCCAGCTGTTCTCTGTGGCAATGTTGTTCAGTTTGAGTGTTTATGGTGTGTTGTGTTCGGATAAGACTTGGGTTCATTTGGTCTCGGGTGGGTTAATGGGGTTGGGTTGGATCCAAAGTGGGTGGCTTGGTCATGATTCCGGGCATTACCAGATCATCAGCAACAAAAAGATCAACAGATTCGCTCAGATCCTCACCGGAAACTGCCTTGCTGGCATCAGCATTGCTTGGTGGAAGAGGAACCACAATGCACACCACATTGCTTGTAACAGTTTGGAATTCGATCCGGATCTTCAGCACATGCCTTTCTTTGCGGTATCTTCGAAACTGTTCAAGTCTCTTAGGTCTTGTTATTATGATAGGAAGATGAATTTCGATAAGTTTACTAGGTTCTTGGTTAGTTACCAGCACTGGACATTTTACCCTGTCATGTGTTTTGCTAGGATTAATCTTTTTGCTCAGTCATTCATGTTGTTAGGGTGTAAGAGGTTGAGGGTGCCCAATAGGGGTCAGGAGATTTTGGGGCTTCTAGTGTTTTGGATTTGGTTTCCTCTGCTGGTTTCGTGCTTGCCCAATTGGGGTGAGAGAGTCTTGTTTGTTGTGGCTAGCTTTTCGATCACTGGGGTTCAGCATGTTCAGTTCTGCTTGAACCATTTCTCCTCAAGTGTCTATGTTGGTACACCTGTTGGGAATGACTGGTGTGAGAAGCAGACTAATGGGTCACTGGATATAGTGTGCCCATCTTGGATGGATTGGTTTCATGGTGGGTTGCAGTTTCAAATCGAGCATCATTTGTTTCCGAGATTGCCTAGAGGGTACCTCAGGAAGATTGCTCCTCTTGTTAAGGAGCTTTGCAAGAAGCACAATCTGCCTTACACAAGTGTGTCATTCACAGAGGCTAACACATTGACAATTGGGACTCTGCGCGCTGCAGCCCTGCAGGCTCGTGATCTTACCAGCCCGGTTCCAAAGAATTTAGTTTGGGAAGCTGTACACACATATGGCTAAGATACCAATGTCTTTGTGAAGGTGAAGCTTTCTGAGAATTGGATGCTGCTCTATTGTGTGGTTATTTATGCCCAATGACAATGATGACGTTAAAGGGGATAATAATGATTGATAGCTGAGGGTGGTCATCTTTGATTTCAATTGGAAGAATAATAATTATCTCTTGGATTGCTTGGTCTTTTTATATCTGCTACTCTGCTAGTTTGTAACAATAGTCCATTTCTTTTCTGGAGCAGCTGATGTAGTACTTCCATCTCCTCCAGTGTAAAGTACTGTGTTTTCAGCAGTTTGCTTATTTGAATCTGATAGCTCACTCACTATCTCTTTTTAAGTTTTTAACATTTGGTTCTCCCTGAATTCCTATTCATTATGTTGGTATTTCGTTACTGTATGATGTTGGATATGGCAGTTGTTTTCGAGAGAACCGTATTAACAGGTCCCTGATCTTCCCCAGAAACAGACCCTATCCGATTCTGTCTCCCTCCCTCTTCCTTAACAATTTCCTATGAGCTTTGTCTCCTATATGCGGTAATCAACACAGGCTTATACGCACATCTTTGAAACATGCATCACAAGATTTGCTCAACTTGTAGTTCCAATTTCCTAAGGCAGCGCATGCTTTGAACTTCCCTTATCCATATGAAGCATAAGTTTCATCATATCTGCCAAACTATAAATCACAGTTATCTATATTGCTCAATGAAAGCATATCTTAAAGACTTAAACCACTCTTAAACTACATAAGTTGAATTAGAAAGAGAGGTTCAAACTTGATATTAGCTCTTTACAACTGAGCAATGTGTCTAACAAGATGCTGCAAGAGAGTTGCGTACTTGTTTCTTTTTACTTGTGCTCTATTAGATATGCAGATAGCAAGGTTAAAATGAGATCAAACTAAACGCGGCTGGTCTATCTATGTTTCACCATTTGCAACTTATATGAACTGTGACGCCTTCCCCTTATAGCTCTTAATTCTGCTCACCCTGAATTGATTCGACATCATGTTTCGGCACAACTTCATCCCTGAAATGTCGAAACCAAACCAATTACATCCAACACAGATTTTCAGATACTATTAAGTCAAGAATTAATCACCATTGTTACTACAACAAACCTTACACACATGTTGTTCCCCTGTTCTTGAAGAAAGAGTGCATGAAGAAATCCACCAGGAACAATGCAGCCCTGTTTCTGAACCACACCCTGTGCCACAACACCATCACCACTCCCTCCGCCACAAAACACGCTGAGTACATCTCGCAAGCGGCGGAGGTTCTCCTCTTCCTCGGCAATCTTGAGCTGCAAGTTCCTAATAAGACCGTAGCTTCCACCAACCGGGTCGGCGACGCGGATGCCAGCTTCGGCTATAATGTGCTTCATGGCAGTGCTTCTGTTGTGAGGGGGTACGCTGCGGAGCAACTTCTTGATGTGACTTTCGCCGAACACCTTGTGGGCATTCTTGTAGTGATGGTGCATGTGGGCAGGGAAGTACGGGGCCATTGGACAATCAGGTCCACATTTGCAGCGCTTGAATCTGCAAGCAGCACAAGTCTGGTGCTTCTTCATACTTGATATGAAATTTTCAGCAAGCTGTGGGAGCGGGAGAGAGAGAATCAGATATGGGGTTTGGAATTTGGAGAGGAAAAGAAGAATAGAGTAGCGGTGTACTTTATAGTCTCTACGTGGTTGACAGCTGGTTCTAAATTTCGGAAATGAAATTTACTTGTTATAAATTGTAATTTTATAATTTATATAAAAAAAATTAAAAAAATGTGATCATTTCATTCAGAGATCAAGAATTACAAGCTGTGAAAATGCTTGGTCTTGGTACAATCTTGTCATCTCTGTGGTATAAAATTGGTGTGAGACGAGTTGTGTATTTCATTCATTGTTTAGCACTAGAATGGCGATCTCTTTCTCCAGCTTTCTCATTGTTCATTCTTGAGAGCAAGAGCAACAGCTGGATTGTAATCTGCTTCTCAATATGATTGATGAAGATAAAGAGGCCAGGATATAGAGCACAGAGAGTTGGGGTTTAATGATCTAAATCGTTGATCCGATTATGCATTTTCTTTTCATTGCAAGCTTCTTCATGGTAATTTGAACAAACTAGCAATAGGTATATAGAAATTGGCTGTTTAGGTGGAAAATGCTAGACTATTTAGGTGGAAGTCTTACAAATTGGCTGTAAGCATTCAGAATATGCATAGGCAAACTTGAAAGCTAGGAAGAAGGAATAGAAATACTCAGGGACTCAGCCATTGGGTGATGGGAGACCGATAAATTCCGGAGAATATCTGGTGAATATAATCAACACATATTTCCCAAAAAGGAGATATGACATTCATGTTTTAAATCTACAAAGATTGGAAACATCATTGTGTTTAAGAGTCATTAATCCATGCCATTCATGTTAAAATTAAATCTTGCTGGCATGCCAACAGTAAGGTTATGCAGATGAATGCTGGTGACAAGAACTTGTAGGCTACAATAACTTAACAATTTGAACCCTGCTATGGTCATTGTATTTGGTCTATTCTACCAAACTTGATTTATCCAGAAGTCTTTTCCATACTACTGAAACTAGACATTGTCATGATAAAGATGAGAAATAGGTACCCTACTCCTGGTTCTAATAGGAGAACCCAACTCCAACATGCCCCAGATTTACTAGAATAACAATCAATAGGCAGACAGATACTACAAATGACAGTAATCCACAGCAGAAATTGAGAGCAATAGATTCTCTAGAGATCAACAGTTTCTACATAGCTGTATAGAGATAGTCACAAAGCTTGATATTGTTTCTTGACAACTCTTTCATACAACATAAATGGAATCAGGAAAGGATAGTCACAAGCTTGATATGGATTCTTTACTAATCAACTATGAGTCTAAAGAAGTTGCCAGCACCATCTACACTGATTTCTATTTGTATTTTAATTTGATTTATTTGATGTGCAGAAGATAGGCTATATGACATTCAAACTAAATGGTCCAAATGAGACTTCATCTATCTAACTTTACCGTTTACAAATTGATATGAACTGTGAACGCCTGACTGAAATTGGGTCGAGCCTCGAGACCATCTTGTTCTGGCACAACAACTTCATCCCTGAAATGTCAAACAAGAAGCCACACAAATTAGGACTAACAGCGAAAGAAGCCAGGAGGGTACCAAATTAGGGAGAAATCACCATTGTCACATGAACAAATGACCTGAAATCTTACATGTCGCCCTGTACTTGATTAGGTTCTGGAAGAAGCTGTTGATGATGAAGGGGAAGGTGGATGAACATATGCCCGACTCTGAGCATCAATGCTAGCCTGTTCTTGTCGAATTCGCTGACCATAACCCTGAACAAAGTTGCCCTCTCCTTGGTGAAGCAAGTTGCCTTGGCCTTGATTTGCATTGCCGATCTGTTCTCCAAGATTCTGGTAGCCCTGTTCTTGATACAAAGATGGTTGTGCCATAGCCACATTAGCATTCACTTGACGGCGCAATTGCTGGAGCTCCAACTCTTGCTGTGCAACCTTCCACTGCAACCTGCTTAGGTCAGCACATTGCTGCTTCACAACACGATAAGAGCCGCCGACTGGGTCAGCGATGCGGCTATCGGCTTCGGCTATGATGTTCTTCATGGCAACGTTTCTTTTCTGAGGCGTTTCGTTGAGGTTATGGAGCAACTTGGTAATGTAACTTCTGCCGAACACCTGGTAGGCATTCTTGAATTTCTGGTGCATATGGGCAGGGAAGTATGGAGCTAGCAAACAATCTTGCTTGCATTTGGTCCTGCTGTGTCTGCAAGAAGCGCATTTCTGGTAATTCTTCATATTTGGAATGAAATCTTGAGGAAGGTTAGAGAATAAGAATCTCAGGTGGTGATTTGTGATTGGGGAGAGAAAGGAAGGAGGAAGAGTTGGAGACCGTTTCTGATCATATTTATAGTCTTGAGCGAGTTTGGATATGGGTTTTTGAGCGTGTTTGGTAACTAACTGCTGTAATCTGTTATAGGCATTTCAAATTTATTCATGGTTTTCTTGGATAAAGAAAAAAGGGCTTCTGATTTCTGAAACAAAATGTTAACAACCATAGAAACAAGCAAAGGAAAATGTACTTTGAATTTAGATGTTTTTGTACAATCCTAGATAGGGTTGCAGAAGCTGAAGGCGTGTCTGCTGAGTGACTAGCTTTCTTCTCGTTTACCTGTAAACAAAAGGATGACCGGGGGCTTCCGATCTTTCCTCCTCCGATGATTAAGTCAGTATATGTTGGTTGAGTATAATTACTAGGGTAGTTAATCATATCTGACAAGCTGGTGGTGGGGCCGTATTTATGGCTCAGCGTGGGTTCACTTTACTTGGAAACCGATGTGAGACATTTACCCTTGTTGCTGTTTCAACTATAGACCTCCTCTATGTCTTTTGCAGTCGTTCCAAGCCCAGTGTTACCACCGAGGTTGAGCCCGGCCCACCCTGCTTATGGGCGGGAACCTTAGGGCAGCCTCGGTTGTGGTGGAATGTTTACTGGTTTACGGGCTTAGGAGGTTGTTTTATGCACAACCGACTAAAAGTCATGAATTCTAAATTCCGCGTGTATTTTAGAATTGAACAGATGAATGAAATTTACTTGTCAAGTTTAGTAGTCTACAAAGGTATGTGAGTTTATCACTCTTTTTAAGATAAATAAAAAATAAAATCTATGGCACCCCCGTCTTATAGTGATGAATTACTTGAGGCAACTTTGCAAAATGGGAGCCTTATATATGTTCCATTGCAATCGGTATCCTCAAGCACAGTTGATTTTAAGCAGAACCCTACAGACAACCACCATGCCATGATCCCACATTAACTTGCATAAGAATCAGTAGGCATTCTTCACCAAATGCTAGTATTACATTAAGAAACTGAAAGAAATCTAGTCTCTTTATTGATGCTTCCGGCAACCAATGGATCCTACAAGAGCTCAAAACAGTGAAACACTAAGCACTGACATTAATCAAAATGAAGCATGCTGCCTTCTGCCACTGGTATCAGGGTGTGCTCTGTGAAGGAGAAGAAGTACCAAAAGAAATGTCATCTAGAATAGACACAGTCCCATCTTCTCTAACACCCTTCTTCCTAATGTCCTCGATCATATTGCGCACCATGTTCATCGTTGGACGATCTTTTGGCTGCGCAGCCACGCAAATCAAACCAACCTGGAAAAGCGCCCACATTTCCTCCTCCATCTCCTTGTCACTCGACAGCTCGAAATCAAAAACCTCCCATGTACCGCACTCTTTCTTCACCGCCAAGTTAACCCACTCCACCAAGCTCATTTCTCCTTCCTCCCCCGCCATCCGCCCCGTCAAAATCTCCATCAAAACCACCCCAAAGCTATACACATCGCACTTGCGAGTGTACTTGTTGGGACTAAAACTACTCGGCATGATCAACTCCGGCGCACTGTAGGTATCATAAGACGAACTCTGACCAACCAAGAGCTGTTTTAGGCCAATGTCAGCAACACAAGCATTCCCCATGTCATCTATCAACACATTGCACGACTTGAGGTTACCATGGTACATCTTCCCCTTGCCGGAGCCGTGGATGAAGGCGAGTCCTTCGGCACAGCCCAATGCTAGCTTCAGCCTTGTGCTCCAATCCAACCGCGCCCTCCCCGGTCCTCGAAACCCGTGCAGAAGAGAATGCAGACTTCCATTGGCATAAAAATCATACACTAAAAGAAGCTCGTAGTTGGAGCTGTGGTAAGCTCTCAGCCTCGCAATGTTGCCGTGCTTCAACTCGCCGATGATTCTCAACCACGCCTCCACTTCCTTGCCGTGAACCTTCCTCTCCCTCACCCTCTTCACCACCGCCACATCATCCCAGCCGTTCATCATGATCTTGTAAGTGGCCCCCACAGTCCCCTTCCCCAGCAGCTCCGCCGACGCATTTAGCACATCGTCGACTTTACCGACACCGGGGTTGCATCCCTCCAGCACCACCATCTCTTCGCTTTCCCTCGGCCCGTTCGGCCCACCAGGCCCATAATGGTATCTGTGGGACCCGCCAGATTTCAATTCCCGGGACCCGTAGTGCCTTTTCACGTAACTGTATCCGTTAGCCGCCGCCTTGGGCTTCCCGCCGCCGACGCTGACAACAAGAGCTCCGCTGCTGCTGCTGCTGCTCTTCTTCTTCCGCTTCCGCCACCGCACGACGGCGCCGGCGATCACCATGAGCCCAAGCGCGACGCTGACGCTGATCAGAACGACGTGTTCCGAGTGGGGCTTGGCTTCCGGTGGTGGCGCTAGTGACGGCGGCTTGACGGCCGTCGGAATGGGGCAGTCGTGCGGCAGCGGCTTTCCGCACAGCCGCGCGTTTCCCGTAAACGACGCCGCACCGAACTTCTCCAGAAACCGAGGGATTTTTCCGGCGAGGTCGTTGTTGGAGACATTGAAATCGGTGAACGGAGCAGACGACGCGTCGCCGAAGCCGGTGAGCGAGTTGGACTCGAGCCGCAGAGTTAATAGTTTAGACAGCCGAGTCAACTCGGCAAACGGTATTTCGCCGGAGAGCTGGTTGTGGGAGAGATCAATCCGGCGGAGTTTGCGGAGGCCGGAAATGGCGGCGGGAATTGCGCCGGTGAAGTTGTTGTGGGAGAGGTAGAGGTGGTTGAGGTGGGGCCAGGAGGAGAAGTTGAGAGAAGAGGAGAGGAGGTTATGGTTGAGGCTGAGGAGCTTGAGGCGGTCGAGTGCGGTGAGGGGTTGAATGGGACCGGTGAGGTTGAGATTCTCGAGGACAAGCTTGGTGACCCGACGGGTTTTCGGGTCGCAGGTGACGCCGAGCCATGACCCTGCACAGGGGTCGGTGGATTGGGACCAGGAGGCGAGGGAGTTGGAGCGGTCTGACGAGGCTTTGAATGCGAGCAAGGGAAGAGTGTCGTTTGGGGTTGGGTTGGAGAGAGAAAGAGAGAAGAGTGTGAAGAAGAAGAAGGTGGAGAGGAGGGTGTGGTTTTGCAGCATGGCTTTTCTGTGTGGGATTGTTTCTGCAGAAAGGTGTGGAAGAAGGAAAGGAGTGGTTAAAATATTGTTGATTTTACAGGCAGTAGTAAAAACTAGCCGTTGGGGAAACAAACAGAGATGGGGCAGTTTCGCATTTGGTTTAACGGTAATTTGTTGTGGTCAATGTCTCATCATGGGTTAAGCATCAGGTGAATCTCAGTGAACCAGTTTTTACCGTTTGGTGGGTAAATTCAAAACAAAAACGTTTTTTATTTTTTTGGGACGAAGGGACTTGCCGGTGAGTGTTGAAAGAGATAACCTAGTCATGGTTGTTCCTACTTAATTTGTTCTACGCAGTTGTTTTTTTTTTCAGTAATAAGAAAATGGAAACCGAAACTTGATACAAACAAACTCATCAGGCGATTGAGTTAGTTAAAAAATTTGTTTGACGACAAAATCAAATACTTAAAAACAAAACAACTTTATTTGAGTAAAATTGAACACACTCATTTACAAATCCAAAACACGTAGAACTGTATTGTTACAAGTAAAACAAATGGTTATCATGTTCAAAGTATTTCTTTTGATGGCAAATGTTTACTCAAGCATGGTGATTGGGTTCTCTTTTCTCTATGAATTTTGTTGCTCAAAATGCTTGTGTTACAAAACTACGACTTAACCTTTGTTCTGAAGTAGTGAAAAAAAAACCAACAATAATCAGAACAATGGCGATTTTCATTGTTTGAAGGTTTTTTATATATAAAATGCAGAATAAATTAGAAAAATTGAAACAAATTCAAATACCAACATGTTTCAAAGAAATGTTCAGAAAGAAAATGAAAGGAATAAGAGAATATGAAATAACTTTCTTTCATGGTTTTCTTCTTGTTTCAGAGTTCGGAATTAACGTAAGCGCGAAATTGGTTCGGACCCGCCATGTCCAAATACCCAATACAAATTATAAATGATAGTGGTCTTTTTTTTTAGAAGAATAAATGATAGTGGTCTGATCCTACTACCCCCAATGTCCAATTTGACATATTCTTACTGGCATGGGCCAACCCGTCGTCAACCGACAGTCCAAGAATTTTACCTTTCCTCATCCTGTAATTATCAGTAAAAAACAGCTGTGATTACACGGCCTTGTTTTTAAAGACACCCTTTATGTTGTGTGTGCATCAACAACAGTCCTATTTCAACACTCGTGGATCATTTCGTTGTGTCCAAAAAAGTCCAGTTTTTAGTTGCTAAGTATGTCTTGCCGGAATCTATGGAAGGCGGTCAGGTTGACGGAAAGTGAAAGGAAAACCGGAAAAGAGTAGGGAATAAAGGAGCAGAGGCAGAGCACTAAGCAATCGCACTGTGTATGTAAAAGTCACTTGGACATGACACACTGTTTGTTTGGTCTTTCAGACCATGGTTGTAAAACAATGAACAGAAAGAGAAAAGGAGCCATGAACGGAGGAAAGAAACCTAAAGCAGCTTCTGACTAAAATTCCAACTGCCCCTCTTAACCAGACCAACTACGACACACAAACCACGTGCACCCAAATTTATCACCATCATCATCCCCTCCACAAAGAAATCTAAAAAAAAATTGTATTTATGATTCATGGGTTTTCAATTCATTCTAGCAGCACAAAATCTTGAATCAAAGCCATTAGAGGGAGTTCGATCAGTCTCCATTCTATCAAATGAAAATGTAACGAAAATCTTCGTCTTTTAAAATCGGAAATTACAGCAAGTAAACGTGTCATAAGTGCAAAATGCCTGATAGGGGCCGGGGAATGGAAGCCTCAAATTCATGTCAACCCAGAACTGTGGGTGCATTTAGACATCTACTACAAGCCAGTGAGAAAGTGGACCACCAAACTCACAGGTATCAAGTGAGAAGCTTAAAGCTCTGGGCAAACCACAGTGAGCAACTAGTCCTGATTGGTTAGAAACTTAAAGCGTGAGTTCTAGAGGCCAAGTCCAGAGCCACAGTTACCAAGCTCATTAAAAAGCCAGATAAAACAGCTTAATTATATTCCTCTTGCTCTAATTTACAACTTTCATACTTGCAAAAAGGGAGAATTAAACAGCTCATATATTCCTCTAAAACTAAGAAAGGAAAAGAAGCCATTTTGGTGATTCTAGGCCACAGGGACAGAATGTATCAAGTATGCAAGTATGAATCATTGAATCAAACTCAAATTTTCTTCGACCAATTCTTGATCTGTGATATAATAACGTTTACAATAACCTCGAAAAAAATATATATTAAACCATTTGAAATTATAAAGAGAAAAAAAAATCAAAGGTGAATTAAAAAAAAAACAATGACAATGAATGATAGAGAAAAAGAGAGGAATTAAGAAATGATTAAAAGGTCCATCTCCAGATCTTGATCCGAAGATCAACCTTGCAGTGGGAGTCAGCAACAGACGCCACCGACGGCGACTTACCTTTCGGCGCTACCCCCTTGATTTGCTGACACGTAACCCTAATCCCCACCTTCTTGCTCTTCAGCTTCCCTCCAATCGTCACCTTCACCTTGGTGTCCATCTGCAACTTCATCGGAACCCCGCCTTTCCGCCTCAGATCCGATCTCAGCGACTTGGCCGACTCCACATCGAGGTCGCCGGCAGCAGTGATGATCGACCGGAAGGAGGTGAAGTTCTTGGTGTCGCTGAAGAAGGCCGGGATCGAGCCGTTGCCGAGAACGACGTCGTTGTTGGCGGAGAGAGTGAGCGCGAAGGACTCATATGCGAAGCTAAGATGGTTGTTGGGGTTTTTGGATGCCAGAGTGAGGTTGAAGCGAGTGACGAGGTGTGAGCTGGCGCCGTCGGCGTTTTCGGTGAGGTTGAGCTTCCCGATTTTGAAGGAGGTGACGGTGAACTCAGGGCGGTGGGGACGGTAGAGGACGTAGAGAGCCGTGCCGGCTATAGCGGCGAGGAGAGCCACAATCAAGAATATAAGTATGGACCAGAAACAACAGCAGCAGCAGAGACTCCGGTTGCTTCGGCGGTGCCGACGGTGGTGGTACTGCGGCTGAGGACGGTAGGGCTGCCGGAGCGGCTGCGGCTTGGTGGCCGTGGGGTTGGCGGCTGTGGTGGTGGCGGTAGCGCCGTTAGTGGCGCCGTTGGCGGCGACCTTTGAAGACGGGTAGACTCTGTCCGTCATTTCGGGAATTGAAATCGGAATCGAAATTGGGATTTGAGAATTTTGGATTTTGGATTTGGATTTTGAGAAGAGGAGAAGAAGAAACTAGAAAGTGATGAATGGAAGGAGATTGAGTAGCCAAGTGAGGGATTTTATTTCCAGCTCACACACCAGTGACGAAAGTTACTACGCGTTTTTATCGGTGGTGAAAATCTGGAAAGGAAGGCGCGGGTAATAATGGGCTGGTGGTCGTAAATGGGCCTCCACTACAAATCTTACCTACTTTGTCTCTCTCGTTGCTACGTGTCAGTGAGAGAGGTGCATCCGTTTCGACTGTTGGGCCCCGCTCCGTGGTGGAGTGTTGCTTCAGAAACGTGTGGGGTCCGCTCTTCATTTTTTCTTTCCTTTTTATCTGTTGGGGAGGAGGTAATTATTTTGTCTTGGACGAGTAATTTACTTCCCCGGTCTAGGGCTTTTAATTATTAATCGTTATTTCCTTTCCTTTACGGTAATCATAGTTAGAAATACAGTTGTCTGTATTACTCAAGAGTATTAAAATTTCGAAATACATAACACCTGGTCAAGCCAATTAAGGGGAGAATACCACAATTCACTCGCAAATTGTAATTTTTTTTTTTTCAAAATAGAATTCAAATGCACGATACCATTTGGTCTAGCGGCACAGACTCCCCTTAGTAATTAATAAGTGAGAGGTTGTGCATTTGACTCACGAAGTTGTAATATTTAAGTTGTTTACCTGATCAAAAATAAATACATTATAAATCAAATGCATTATAACAACAGAAAATTGTTAGACTGTTTAATTGGCAATTCTACGTCTCAGATATTCGTTACTCATATAGAGAAACTAACTTTATAGCTGACCGACTAGCAAATAATGGTATTAGAAATTTTCAACTTTCAATCTGGTTTCATTGCTTCCCCCTCTTGTTGTCTCCAACTTTCCATTTGAATTAGCTGAGTTCCTACTTCCTAAAGGTTTCACGTTGTAGTTTGTTTTCACCTTCATTTGTATTTTCAAAAAAAAAATTAATAAAGTTCCGGTAAGAAAATATGAAATAACTTGTCTAAGCTAAAACATAACTATTACAGATCACTAGAGATCTCACATTTGACTCTAAAAGTCCATAAAAGAGTGAAAACCTCGCCTCCTACGTACTCATTCAACTAACCTTTTGCTTGTCTATACACTCAACAAAACACTAGATGTTGACGCTCTTGTATTTTTACCCTATTTTGGTTGGTGAAAGTTTATGCTTCAATGGAGAACCGAGAAAAAGTACCTAACAAAACATTACTCCGAACTACCATATAACTTGGTAACTTTACGTCCTGATGACACATAGACCATCGAGTCTTTATCATTTTACGGTTTTACAATTTGTTGACGAAATTTTTAACCGGGGGGACAAAGAAGCAGTACCCACTAAAAGAGAAGCCCACCGACGACCGTGGGATTCCGGGTAAGAGTATTTTAAATGATGACTTTGATGCAGTAATTAGTAGGTTATCATTGTTTAAGCTGGGGTAATAATTTTTTAATCCAGTCTTTGATCAGTAATCGAGTGTGTGCATTAACTTGTAGCCTAAGTCAATTATGGAGTAATTAACAATGCTGCTCTCGAGGTTGGGGGAAGATCCTTTTTAGCTTAGTTTAACATATCACCAAACTCTCAAGTGGTGCTAATAAGTACACCAAATTCGATGGCGAAGTTTCTTAATGATTCACCTAATTATGGTCTAATTGGTCCTAAATCGTAGTCCTTGTCATGTTATGCGCACCTCTAGCTTCATGTAGAGACTAAATGGGGGTAGATTTCTAAGCTTTGAGCTCTACATTTAGGTCTTCATAGAGAGCAAACTTGGATTTGGATACATTCTATTTGTTTGTCCTTAGATCTTACTCTTTTGTCCGTGTAGTTGTAATCTATACAATTTAATCTTTACGTTCGAGTCATTACTATAGGCGTGTGAATAAACAAGAAGTCGGGTTTTAGGATCGCAGTTTTTCTTCAACTAGATGACATGGATCAAATTAAAAATGCATGACACAAATTAAACAACACAAAATAGAGATATTTCTTTGAGACATGCGAGTTGTATGATTCACGAAATGTGAACATGTTATAGACTATACACATTAATTGAAGCTAAATTGACAAAAAAGAAAAGAGAAAAAGACTACGTAAAACGAACTAGCAAAACTGAACGGGATAATTTACCTAAGATAAATCATACATGTAAAATGATAGATGATATTTTAAAGTTATCAGAATAGAAGTACATTTTTTGTTTTTTTTTTGAATCTTTGACCAAGTTAAGTGACTCACCATGTTAGTTTAACATTGGTCATGTTTATAATTTTATTTTATATTTGGAAGTTCATAGATTTATGAAGAAGAGTATTTAATCGAATATTAGAAATAATAAGAAATAATGGTAGGCATGAATTTGTTTCACATGTATACATGTGGTGTGGGTATATTCAGATAGACATGTAGCACAATTGTCCAAAATAACCAAAATAACATGTGAAGGGAGGAATGCCTATACATGTTTGTCATGTGAGACCACAAGCTTGCCATAACAAGTTTTTGTGTGTATGTACATATATATATATAGTGCCAATTTTAATTATTCCATAATCCTAATTATACCACCACAAAATGGAGAGTTACTCTTATAGTATGTTTTTGAATTTCCAGCTTAGAAAACAGTGGTTTAGTGACATCGATAGTTCTTTTATAAGTGAGAGGTCTCAAGTCTGATTCATAGACACCAATTACGTAGATAGAACACTCAATTTTCCCAACCAATAGGTACAGAGGTATAGCATCACACTCGAAATGTATCTGTCAGTGACTCCAAATTAAGAGGAAGATGCTTAGTAGTATTCCAGCTCACCAAGTTCTTGCGTAAATGAGTGATTTTCATTCACAAATTTAGGGTATCTAAAGCAAGGAGTGGTAGAGAAGCAAAGGCCCATGAAAAGCAAAGAGAACCGCTTGCTACGGCTATAGGCTTTGAACCAGCCTGATTGGTTGCACAGCAATTAGTTACCAAGTCTTGGTCATTGATTCGCTGGGTTTCATTAGCAATTGAGCTGCGTTTGAAGTTTTGAGTTAGGAAGATTGTCATTAGCATCAACAATATGAGATAAATAGCTCCAACCAGTATGAGCATTTTTGTTTTCCTTTGTCCACATTAGTCGTCCTTCCCCTCTGTATGATTCAGCAACTATATGAAGATTTGATGATTGCTTTGGGTTTGGTTTGGCTGTTACCTGGAAGTATAGGAGAAGAGATTTCATCATCAATAGTTTCGTGAAAATTACACGATATCGCACAGATGCATCAATATGCAGATATTGCTCGGTAAAGAAGAACTATCAAGATCACAGTTACACAGGGTTTTGAAGACTATGTAGAGCACAAATTTTCTCCTTCATTGATCAAAATCTAATACCTCAATCATCAGTAAATCTTATCTGTCACTAACAATAGTCTGAAATCGAGTGTAGTTACAAATTTTCTTGCTACACCTTTTAACTTTCCTACACTACAGTTGTCAATGGGGTGTCACCAGTTCACAGCCACCGGGAGGGAGCGGGTGGGGGCATTCTCGAGTAATCTTCATGCTGATCCATGTCAAGCAATCATCTAAATGCTCAAGAGGCGTGATTGAGTAGTACCGGAGAATAGTACAGAATCACTCCTTACCTTCAATGACTCCCCATTCACAGAAAAGTTTTAAGCACCAACTAGGTGGTGGAGCTGCAAAGAAAATGTGATCTTCTTTGCCTTGCCTATTTCAGGAACATTCTTTAAAGGGGCCTATTCTGTTATCAATTCCACTAACATGTAAGAAGACTAAAATAGTTTTGAGGAAAGTATCAGTCTATAAATCTAATAATATCAATGGAAAACATATCAGAATGAAAAGATTGTTTCAAACAGATGACGATATCAATGAATAACTAAATTGCAGGAACTAAAGTACCTTTGACATTTCCTGGTTCTGTGCATGAGCATAATACTGAGAAGAACAGGGACGATTACTAAACATAGATGCTCCAAAGAGTGCCCACTGATAGTGTACTGGTTTGCATGGTATATTTTCATGTCAGCAAAGGCTTCAAATTTGGAGAGAATGTAAGCCCCTGTATAGAGTTTTCTGTAGTCACTTGGAAATTATTCCATGTTTCTCAAAGGATAGGGATGATCAGGTATCAAAGTTTTTAGAGCTGTATTGGTTCCTTCAAATCATTACCATACTAGAGAAATGAAAAGAGCAATTCACTAAAAACACAATTGAACAAAAAAAGCAACACCTCCACTAGTGAAACTTTATCCCAATAGATGAAAAACACAAGCACGCTTGCAGCCCCAAAATCTAACCATGACTTCAAATTGGGGGAGGATGAAATGTTAGCCACCTGATGCTTCTTTTCTCACTAGTTGGAAAAGTTTATAAGTTTAGCGCTCAAGGTAACATCATTTATAGGTATTTAGAAGTTTATTTACTAGCATGACACGACCAAAATTATGAGTTTTAGCCACATCAACAGGGAAGCTACCATTCAAGACCAGTTTATAGTGAAACCTATCTAATTTTCAGTATATACTCTCAGATATTGTAACAAGCTATGTTAGAAACCCATTCCTATTCTATTGAACATCAGCTAGTTAACAACTCTTGCTGATTTTATTTCAGGAGAAAAATGATGAAAGTAACCTACCTGCTGCCCAAAGCCAATATCTTGAGTGAGTATATTTGGGTGGGAACACAAATGTCATTCCTGGAATTGCTATACACGGAATCAATTCGAACATCATGTACAATCTAATATCATTACATGTCCTGCAGCCACCAAGTAAGAACCACAGTTAGCAATTTTATTCAAGTTACCTCCAAAATAAGAGTTCAGCAAAGAACACAGACGAGAAAAACTGACCTTTCATAGGCAGTACTGAGAAATGCAATGAAGAGGAGTGCAAATAGACAACTTAAGCCGATTCTCTCTCCCACTCTCTCGACTAAAAAACTAGAGAAAAGCGAGGATAATGTGATCATCATCTGCAATCCAGAATTTACTTCAATAGTTGAATTAAACAAAGAGAAACGAACAAAGGTGGGAAAATGTCCAGAATTTCCTTCACTACAATACCATACTAACATAGCTCTTGTTGTTCTAAAGTACCTCAAAGTGGATAAATAATTGGCACATATATATTTCCCTTTTGAGTAGAGTTAATGAATTACGGACAGCTGAGTAAACACTCTTCCTTTTATCAGACAAAATGTTTCCTTTTATCAGTCAAAAGTTTTGAAAGATCAATATCATCCTCTTCTCTTTTTGACATTTTCTCCAACAGGGGACAGAAGTACGGTACATATGAACAGCTAAAAATTGACAGCACTTGAAAGAAATTGAAATGCTAACCGGCAAGGTATCCCAAGTCACTCTACTATCATCAGGCTTCAAATGATAATAAGCAGACCCAAAAGCCAACCCTGCTATTCCTGCATAGAACAGTGCCCAACCCCAAACTTCACCTGGCAAACTAAACAAAACCAACCAATTACATCACTAGAAGACATGAACAAAACTGATAGATAGAGCACAATTACTGAACCTGATATTGAAAAACCCCCCTTGAAGGCAGAGAACAAAACCCAGAACTCCAACAACCAAGAATGGGAAATTGGTGATCACATTCAATGTGTTGGGCACCCCTGTCAAAAACCCAGTTTGGCAAAATTAAGAAGTGTCTAAAGAACAGTAAGAAAGTGAAACAAGACTGGAAATTTATTGGGTTACCAAGGAAGTTGCGCATGTCAGCATAGTGATGGTGATTTGGGGAGTGAGAAATCTTGGGAGTGACCAACATTAACAAAACCCAACAGAGAAAAGCTCCTCCTCCCCATATGCGCCTTCTCTTTCCTTTAATCGAAAGCTGTCGAGTAACCATCCACACCATCTTCATCACTCTGTGGGTTTAGAATTAGACAAAGCAAAGCAAAGCAAAGGTCTTTCGTCTTGTTCCAGTTAATATTCGAATGTGGGAGGACTTTGCTTTACATGTGAATTGTGACCTTTTTTTTGCTGGTGAGAAAGCCCTTTTGTCACGGGCTCGTAGTGCCAGACGGCCTGTGGCGTTTAGATTAATCACAGTCGTGTGTGCTATAAATCAACGACATCTTATAGGGGGCAAGTCCCCGCCTTCTTTAGCGCTTCTAGTCCACTTTGAATTGAGAAGAGCATCTTCCTTGTATCTTTGAAGAAAAAAGGGAAAGAGCATCTTCTCAAGTTCATGGAGTTTCTTGGTGCTTAGCATAACGAGTTGTTTGCGATTTTAGCTAGCACTAAAATTTCAAGAGTTTCCTATAGTTCGTAAAATGGAGCACACTTATTTGTGCGATATAGTTTACAAAACATATAGCTAGAAACGAGATCAAATTGGCTTAACGATTGTATCAAGTGCACGCAACATTACCCTTTATCAACCGAACTTAACCGGTGTAAGTGGTATAGTACGTGGTTCTTGCCAAGTTAAATATATCTCCAACTTAGTTGGTTTGAACACCGAAGTTGTCAAAGTGGTCATGCATTATGCTGCAATGCATAGTTAAAACATTTCACATACGTTAATATATATGAAGTTCAGGAAGCAGTCGAGGTACTTAGCATTGTTCAGTACCGGATAACAAGTAAAGCGAGAATTGAGAATGACTATTCGATCTACCATTCCTCCTATCGCTTCTCAATCTCATTCGAGTTTAGCAAACACACGTGTATTTTACTCTAAAATATACATCTTTGTGTAACGATGTTTGCAGGGGCGGATCTAGTACCACACATTGGGACTCAAGTCCCACCCTAATTTTTTGAGGGAAAAAAATACATGTAATTATCTCTCACTATACCCCACATATATCATGTCTAATTTCATCCCAAGTCCTACTTGAGAATTTTTTGTGTTTGTTATAAAAAAAGAGTTGTAGTTTTCTAGTTTATTAAAACAGAGAGACTTATCGTCTTCTTCAGCTTTCTAAAAAGGTTCTCGCATAGTAAGATTTAAATAGTTGAGCCGGACTTTACATCAATCTATATATTTTGTATTGCATTGACATGTTTATTTAGCTCTATTTTGTATTACATCTAAAGAGTTGTTTTGTAAAAGCTTACATGCATTAAAGGGGTACCAGTAAGACTCACTACATTCCCTAATCTTATCGTAGGTGCATCTTTCTCTTCGATATATAAATTGCTCTAGCAACGTCGAGTTTTTTTTATAGTGAAAATTTTAAGTCCCACCCGATCTCAATTTCTGGATCCGCCCCTGGATGTTTGTGACTAGGGCATGGTTTGTAATCCATGTACAAAATCGGGGATATGCTTGCAAACTGGTTGACAATCAAATTCAATTCAACATCAACCAAATCCAAACGGCAATCAAATCAGGCTTTGATTTAAAATTAAAATTTAATTATATCCATATTTGATCGCATGTAATCCTGAAATTAAGCCCCAGGTCAATTGTCAATAGTTTTGGTCTTTGGTCAGTGGTCTCTCTGTTCTGCTGCTCAGTCTGCTCTATCTGCATGAGATGAGAAGTGGGTGCACCACTGTGAAATCTATTTCATCTTGAATTTCAAATGAAGGGTCCTGATTTGCTTGATTGTAAACCCTAAACTCTCCCACTACATTATATATGGATAACACTCCCTTCTTCTTCCACTTCTCATGTTCTTCTTCTTGCTGGTTTGGCCTCTAAGATATACGGTAATGTTCTATGTTCTTCTCAGCTGTGTTGGCCTTCCTATCCCTCCACTAAATTTGGAATGGGAATGCTGTCAGGTCATGATCTGAAATTTCTTCTTTTTTTTTTTTAGTTTTATTTTGGTTGCGATTCATTAATTCTCACTTGGTATGGCGTTTGTGTTCATCATTTTGGTTCGTGTTATTGAGTGCGATGTTCAGTTCTCGCAATAATAGAGAACTTGTGAGTTTGATATGCCATCACATAGTTGCAGGTTTGATCTTGTATAAACTGTAAAATGTCTTTTGCAGGTTCTTTGCGGAACCTCAAATAGGATTTCTGCAAGTCAATCAGAATTTTTCAACTCCACCCCATCAGTTTAGCCCGGTCAAGAAAACAAACAAGAGCAACTAGAGGCACGCAAAGGGACTAGGGGAGGTATCAGTTGAGCTAGGTTGCTGCGGCTTTAATTTGGTCTCTGGTTTGGCCTGAAGAGCTTGAGACTCTCCACCGTGTGTAGTAAATGGGCAAATCAATATACGTGTATTTGGAAAAATAGCTCTGGCTAGCTAATTTCTCAAGTATCTTCATTAACCCCATTGCAATTTTAACTGATATTAGATGATAATTGAGATCAAGATCATCTTAAAATAGGACCAACACAAATCCGGTCATAAAAAGCAAAGGCATCTGTCTAATGTTATACTACCCCCAAGACAGTGCTTGCTTGTCCAACAATTACAGCATAATCCTTTTGCTTCACAAGTATTAGTACTTCAAATCTTGTCCCAAAACCCAATATCATTATCCAAGAGGGGGTTTAGTGATCGATACAAGTACTCAAATGCACGTAAAGTTCGTCTGATGCCAGTGCCAATACTACTCCTTTTCTTCTCATCTTACCCCTGCTCATGGCTTTAAATTTAATGTCACACATCCCACTGACACATAATTTATCCAATTGTTCTTTCAAAAATAAGTTTCATTTATTTAGTTAGTTGTTTCTATTTTTCTAGTGATTTTGTCTCTGAACGTTTAAGATATTTTCTTTTTTTCTTTTTTGAAAACGAGATTGAATTTATCAATTTGCGTATTCAGATACACATGATTGTTGATGAAATCACTTGTAATGAATCAGTGAATAACTCTGAAATGATATTCTAACTACACTTGTGATGAACTGGTGAATAAAATCTTAAATGGTGGCTCCGGCTATCGATCTAGCATCTAGCTCGTTGCTACTGGTAACCATTCGGACCCATGTCACTCGTTTCACCTCGGTCCAAATATAGAAAGGGTGACATTTTACCCACTAATGTGGCCCCTTTCACCATTCACAATTTAACCATATAAAACATCAAAAAACATTGGTCAAGACCCAAAAGAATGATACATAATTACTAAAGTGGCCCCTAAACCCTACTAGGACCACACCCCGTCCATACCATATCCAAAGAGACACTTGCGGTTTGAGCTACATTAAAACCCAGAATGGATCATCAACTCAACCCCAGCAATAGAAAATTGGAAAGATAAAATCTCCAGCTATAACTATGTCACACCAAACGCCAAATCCAGTTATGTCATAAGTTCTGATCAAGTGGAATATAAACTTAATTTAGAGGTTCACCAACTTCATAGACCAATGTTGGATACTAAATCAGCCTTATCTCTTTATGTTTCTCGGGGGCTTTGTTCTTTTTGTCCGAGCAATCACACAACAGGGTGTACTTCCATATTACTGGTTTAGTTTGCTCTTCTATTTTAAAGTTGCCGAGTAAATTTTACTTTCTATGTTGTTCTTGTAGAGAAAAACCGATTTTATAATGCTTACCATTTTTTAACTCGTATTAGAAAAATCAAGTTGTGTTTAAGGTTCTTGTGCTATTATTTAGAAACTCAAGTCCTGATCAGAGATGTTAAAGCTTTTGCCAGCATCTCTTTGCTTCGGTTGGTCACTATATTTCTTCGTCAAATTATTGGTTTGACACGGTTCCTCCTCATGCTAAGATGACTCTTTTGTTGGATTCTTCTCGTGTTGGGCACTTAAGAGACTCTTCTCTTATGGATTAATGTACGTTTGGTACTTAGGACTACGTTACATCTTCTTATTTTTTAAGATTGTCATGAACTCATGGGTATCAAATTGTATTAATATTAACCCATGTTTGATGTTACACGAGATTAGAGAGTAGTTTGTTTGGTTTATGGTTTAGAGTAATAGTGTTATCTAAGGATGACCAATTAGAGTACCCACGACAACATCATCAGATGCTAAAATGAAAACAAGATGTTAAATAAACTCATTTATTTTTGTATTGACACCGCGGATCCGGATTCTCTGCTTTGATTTATGTTGTTTGGATATGTTATAGTCATTAGATAAAATAAAGATGACATAAAGATGATATGACGATTTTAGATTATATTCAATCAAATAGTTAGAAATCATCCAAACAAATACAAACAACATAAATCTAAATAAAGAAACTAAATTCTGACACCAAATATGGTACTAACCAAACTGAACTTCTTATTTAACAGTCTTTTTAGTCCTAACAAATAGAGATGCAAAATTTCAGAAGACGAAGAAGCAGCAAGTCATACGACACACTGTCGTATGCCAATCGGTGTTGCTATGAGTATCACAACAATACCCCCTACGTGGAACACGACCAATCCTCCTTCAGATACGGATAAGCTCGGCGATAGCGAAATCCAACGTAGTGATTAGACCCAATTACCCCACCGACTCGTAAACAAAAAGAAAATCTGGAAAATTCTTGTGGACTGTGAGCAATTCCAGCTTATAATCTCACTCTGCGACACACTCCACCCCCTCCAGCTAACCGTTCACAAAAGAGACGCAGATCATTCATTCAAATTACCCAGATACCCCCTCACGAACGAAGGGCGGCCAACCGTAAATAGAACACATAACAAAGGGCATATCTGAACAAACAAAAATAACCGCTGCAGCAGCTAGCAGCAGTGGTGAGAGACTAGTAGATCTACATTACAATGATTACATTCAAGAACTCCTGCTAATAAAAATCTTAAAGAAATCATCTTCTTCTTCCCCAAAACCAACACGAAATTTAATCAAAAACCCAGTAAATAATAACTTCCCAGTTTGCTTGCAAGAATGATAATCACTTGTCGCTGCCTCTGCTGATCATGTCCTTGTACCTAATGATCGAGTCGATCCTCTGCAGCTTGAGCTGTTGCTTGAACCTGTTGATGAAGTCATCGGCTTTCGCATCCACCTCCTCATCGTCCTCATGATCCGCCTTCTTCGCCTTCTTATCCCTCACCGTCGCCGGCCTGCGGCTCTCCACGATTTCCTGCGCCGCGAAGTGACCAAATGCCGACTTGGCGCTCGCCGACTTCTTCATCTTCTTCGGCAGCTTCGCGGGCACCTCGCCGGATGCCGGCATGGTGTCGGAGGTTGTCCTGCTGACGTGGTGCTCTTGCTGTAGCTGGCGGTAAATCTCGTCCAGCGTCTGGTCTTCCGCTTCGTCTTCCTGGGTTCCGAACTGGTCTTCATCCAGCTCCATCTCTTCGGCTTCGGCTTCTTCATGTTCGGAAGATTCGTCTTCTTCATGTTCGGAAGATTCGTCTTCAGGAGAGTGGTCGTAAGAAGCGTAATGCGCTTCGGTTTCCGGTTCCGGAAGTACGAAGTCTCGGGGCTGTTGAGGGATAGGCTCTCTGGGGAAGTGGAACTGGAACTTGATGGACTGGAGACGCTGCAAGATGGAAGGAGATCTGACGAGTTTGAGCTCTTCGACTTCATGGGTGTCGGAATCAGGGGCCTTTTCAGAGTTCGTGGTGGGCTCTTGAGATCTGTAGGAGTAGAAGTTGATGGATTTGAAGCGCTGCAAAACAGAGGCAGATCTTACCAAGCCTTGATGGTGTTGGTGTTCGTGTTGGTTGTGTGGGTCTTGGTCGTGGTGCTTCTGGGTGCCTAAGCTGGAGGCAATGGCGATGGTGCCAATCATGAGGTTGAGGAGGACGAAGAGAACAGTTGGGGTTAGCCAGCTGTTCATGGAGGCCCAAATTGAGGGCAGGGCGGATACAACAGAGTCCTCAAACATGGCTTTTGGCAGAGGAGGAGGAGGAGATTGGAGTATAATAGTGGGGTTCCAGTAGCTTTTGTGGCTGTGGGGAGAGAGAGAGAGAGAGAGAGAGAGAGAGAGAGAGAGAGAGAGAGAGAAGAGAGAGTGTGGTGGTAGGTTCGGTTTACGTTTTACGTTTACTTATTTAGTTGGTTGGGTAGGTTAGTTTAAGTTTACTTACTTACTTACTTACGTTTACTTAACGTAACGAGTACGTAGGTAAGGTTAGGTTTACGGTTTACCGTTTACCCGTTTACCGTTTAGTTTTTGTTTTGTTTTCTTTTAGTTTTATTTTTCTTTTTCTTTTCTTTCGTTATTGGTCGTTCGGTACGGTTACGGTACGTACGTACGGTACGTACGTACGTACGTACGTACGTACGTACGTACGTACGTACGTACGGTACGTACGTACGTACGTACGTACGTACGACGTACGTACGACGACGACGTACGTACGACGTACGTACGTAGTAGAGTACGACGTACGAGAGACGAGAGAACGAGAACGAGTACAGAGAGAGACGAGAGAGAGAGAGAGAGAGAGAGAGGGTAGAAAATGAAAGGTCTGTGGGACGGGTTGCTTCTTTTTATCATTTTATGTGGGTGGATATTTTCATCATCTTCTACAGCAGAGAGGTAGTTTGGTATTTTCCCCCCAGATTTTTTTGTTTTGCTTTTTGTTTATTCTTTTTTTCTTCTTCTGATGGCGTCGAGGGCACCTGTCAGTGAGGAATGGGTGGTGTGTGAAACAGACACAAAATGTGGAGGTGGTTGTTAGAAGAAAAAAAAAAAAAATGGAGGGTTGTGGTTGGATTTAAATAAAGGGTGCAGGCTGATTTCTGACTTCCCCGGCCGACGTCGTTTTGGGTGGTGTCACTGTTTCAATGTTTCCTATATCCCACATTCCCACAAGGTTATCTGCATGGGATGTTACATGTAAAATAAAAGTATATTTGACTTGCTAATGTTCTAGTAGCCGAGGCCATTGCTCTTTGAGAGAGGGACATCATACTCCTCTGCTTATTATCCTCATGTAGGGAGATTCAAAGGTGTTGATCGACTACATGCAGTGTCATCCCACTATTTCGTGGTACATGACTACATCTATAAGTTGGTTCAGGATATTTTCAAATTAACACACCAATTTCAATATACATGTTACCTTTCCGCATGTGCATAGAGAAGCTAATTATGTGCCATACAAATTAGCAAACATGGCTCACTCTCATTTGAATGCATTCTGGCCCGTATGTGTGGTTTTCTTACCTCCCCATGTCGGTATCTTAGCGTTCCACTTAGATCAGCTAGGCAGAGATGTTCCTCGTAGCTTTATGTTTTAGCTTTGTTGTTGTTGTTTCATCATCAAATTGTTTTGAGGATATGTCTTACAAATATTAGTGAGGTGGACGTACATTAGTGTGTAGAAATAGGTTACCTTCCAATGTTGTAATCAAAGAAACAAATAGTTGGTGGGTTTTTTTCTTGAAAAAGAATGGTGTGTCTATCTATAGCAATAGTAATTTCGGTAACAACATATCACGGCTCACCTTCGGGTTACATGAATAAATTAGTACAGTTTTAGAGCATCTCCAACAGCTTCTCCATAATTTCTTTATTATAGGGAAGCAAAAGTCAATGCTCCAAGTAATTTTTCTTCTACAACTCTAACAGATTCCCTATTTTGGAGATTTCAAGATGATTCCCCAAATCCTTCTATAAAATTTGGAGAATGCTGCAGATTTGGGGAATTTGGGTTTCTCTTTCATCACATTCCCCATTTTGGAAAAAGTTTTAAGGAATCTGTTGGAGCAAAACACCCAAAATCTTCTCCAAATTAGAGAATTTCAAGAATTTAAGAAAGCTGCTGGAGATGTTCTTAGATATGAAATTTAGGGGGGCAATAGTATATAGTACAGTAGTGAGGTAGCTTGGACTCCTTGGAGTTTGAGGTAGTCTCAAAGTTTGCCTAAAATTAGAGATGAAGCATGAGCAATGGGAATGGCCTCAATTACCCATTAAATTAGAATTGTCAACTACACAGAATCCAGTGAACATGGTAACGTGGGCTTCCTTCCTCTTCTTCTGGTCTCTATTATTTAAACCACACCGTCGGCGCCTAGCTACACAGCTTCAGCAAAACCATGCAACTTGTAAACCAGAATCGAATAAAAGTCCACCCGTTAGTTTTGCCGCCAAAACGGTATGGACCAATATCGGCCCATAAATGTCGACCCGGCCCAAACGTCGCTTCGACACCCACGTCTTGAACAGTTGAAAAGACTCGGTTTCTCGAAACACACAATTCAAAAGTAGTCTCTCCGGATTGAGATTTGAGAAAATGGGGGAGCCCTCAAATGGAGCCGCCGGGAGAGGACTGCGGCGAGACTGGACGGAGCTCCCTGAGAACGCGGCGGGGGAGATGTTCATGCGTCTGGGAGCTATTGAGGTTTTGGAGAGTGCTCAGAAGGTTTGCATGAAGTGGCGCAGAATCTGCAAGAACAACACTAGGATGTGGCGCACCATCGACATGAGAAATGATGGTGATCTAAAAGCCTTGGAGTACGATTTGGAGATCATGTGCCGTCACGCCGTTGATCTTAGCCGTGGTGAGCTGGTTGATGTTAATATCGAGCACTTCGGTACCGATCAGTTGCTTCAGTACATGAACACAGAACACAGAACTTTATGAGAGTAATGAGACTGGTATCTTTACCTTAGTATTTGTCTAACATCGTTCAGTATTTAGGTATGTATGTATTGGAGTTTATGTTTCATTTCAATGAGTGGGTATGTTGATCTGTAATTTTTATCACTTCTGTATAGTGCAAGAGGGATCAGACGTCTCCGACTATTGAGTTGCAAGAGCGTATCAGATGAGGGACTGGTAAAAGTGGCTCAGAAGCTGCCATTGTTGGAGGAACTTGACATTTCTTTATGCGGTAATATCTCACATGTAGCTCTAGAAGTGGTACGTTGGGCGCTCTTGCCCTCTTTTGAAATCATTCAAATTGAACAAAGAGTGGTGTAGATTCTCAAATGATGAGCCCTATGCGTATCATTTTGGAGATTGGTGTTCATGTTATTTTGGCCGAGAGAAGTATTATTACCAAGAGAAGCGTATACCTTTCCCTCTCAAAGAGTACAATGGAGATGCATTAGCTATAGCAGGAACAATGGGTGGTTTACGCCACCTTCAGCTTTTCGGGAATAAGTTAACAAATGATGGCTTGAGATATATTCTCGACTCTTGTCCTCATCTTTGTTCACTTGATCTTCGCCATTGTTTCATTCTTAATCTGGATGGAGAGTTGGGAAGATTATGTGCTGAACGAATTGAAAATCTGTGGCTTCCCCATGATTCAACTGAGGGCAAGGGGTTTGTTGCCAGATCTGAAAGTTACTGCTTTAAGTGGACAGAGCTCCCAGACAATATTACAAGATCAATACTGTCACGGCTGGGAGCGGTCAAGATCCTTGCCACTGCTCAGAAAGTGTGCTCAAAGTGGTTCTACATCTGCAAGGACCCATTGATGTGGCGCACCATTGACATGCACAATAAGCTTAATGTTTCCAACTACAGGCCCTTCTACTTGCATGACCTGTGTGAAGAAGCCATTAGACGTAGCTGTGGTAATTTGGTTGATATCAATGTTGAGAACTTCGGTATCAATTTTCTCCTCGAATATCTTGCAGATAGGTATGTCACTCTCACTAATATCAAAATTTAGATCCGTAATACTAATTAGAATCAGTAGAATATATCTATCAACCTGATTTTCTTTGTTTTTTTTGCACTTTCTTGATGTTGTATGTTCTTGACATTTGGGGGATATTAATCGATCTCACCATGCTTGAGCTTTCTAGAACTCGACAATTGTATCTACTGTCTAGTATAAGTAGATTTGGGAAAGGTATGTGTGAGAGTGAAGAGACTGATCTCATACTACTCACATAAAAGTTACTGAAGCAGACAGATATCACATTTTGAACAATTAACTTGATGTGGCCTAGGATAGAGCTTTTAATATATCCATAATGAAGCCTATAAACTGTCTTCACAACGCAGCATAGAACGTGTTTCTCGGACCACATGCATCTGCATAAATAAGCTCCAAGCTTCTTTAAATCTATTGAACTTATGTTTGGGTTTTTATATCTAACTGTACTCAGCTATGTGTGTATTTTAGCTAACAAATTCTTTTAAAACTTTTCGTCAGGGCAAAAGGACTCGAACGCCTCCGTTTAGTGGATTCTCACAGAATCACAGATGAGGGATTCCGTAAAGCGGCCTCAGAATTTTCATTGTTGGAGGACCTTGACATTACATTGGACAATGATATCTCACATGAAACTATAGCATTGGTCGGGCGCTCATGCCCCCTTTTGAAATCATTCAGGTTCAACAAACAGTGGTTCATAGATGACTGCAAGAAGGCTGAGCGTGACGACTGTGCATTTGCTATAGCACGAAACATGCAGGGGTTACACCACCTCATGCTTTTCAGGAACCAACTGACTAACAAAGGCTTGTCTGCAATTCTTGATGGTTGTCCTCATCTTGAATCTCTTGATCTGCGACAGTGTTTCAATCTTAAATTGGGGGGAAAGGTGGGTAGAAGATGTGCTGACCGGATCCAAAAGCTGCGGCTTCCCCAGGATTCCATTCGCGATATTGATCCATCATATAATCTGGATCCTAAATGGTAGGCATATTGTTCTTGGGATGGAGCTTGAAACTTTTTTGTAGTACACTCTCCCTTGTATGCTCTGCATATGATGCCTCTACCTTTTGTTATGTTGACTGCATTCGTTTTGGTTATTACTGGACAGATTTTGTTATTTGGGATTTCTGGTTTGTAGTATCTTATCTTTTCTGTCAAGATCTGTACATGGATGCTCAAGATAGAGTACATGACCTTGTTATGATTTTGATTGCTTATTGACTTTCTTCCCCTACATGTCCTAAACTTAAAACAACATATATATGCACTTGACATAACAGCTTAATTTTGTACTCTTTTAGAGATTTGATTACAGGTTGAGCTAAAAAAATCTTGAAACATATTAATTCCTTTCGTTCCTCACCTTTACCGAAGTCTTGCATGACTTTCATTTTGGAATAAGAAATTTTTTTCTATTTAATGGAATAATTTTGACACTCCACTTTACGCCTTACACTTCACTTTAAGTTGCATAAAAATGCTTAAAGTGAAGTGCAAGGTTTAGAATTTTCATACATGGGAGTGTCAAAATCACCATCGTACCGATATGACCTTATGAAACAATTTCCAACTAGGTATCTTCTTTTGCATATATTTTATAATCAAATTTGAAAGTTAAAGGAAAACAATGCATGAAGGCAGGGGCGGATCTAGGTACAAGCA
>NC_020492.1:20494463-20506958 GCF_000184155.1 Fragaria vesca subsp. vesca | reverse complement strand
AAGATATACGTTTATGTTGTCTGTTGTCTTCTTTTCTTCCTTGTCATACCCTTGTCACGCAGCATTGGTGAGAACGCGAAGTTATCGGTCTTATTGAAATGCTTATTTAGTTTTTTTTTTTTGTTACGTCTAAAGTGTTTTATGAATTAAATAAACATTGGAGTGGTAAATGCTCACTATCCTTTATGACTAGGTTTATCTTTATTTTCAATCTATAAATTTCTCTAGCACCGTCAAAAATATTTTCCTATTAAAAATCCAAGTTCCACCCGATTACGATTCCTGGATCCGCCCCTGCATGAAGGGTCAATTATTTGACTGAAAAATGTGGTATGCCATGGTAACATGGTAACAGCAGATGTCTTCATGATAATTAAGATAAGAGTAGGTTAAATTTTTCTATGTTAACGAAATTTTATTAATATTGTCGTTTCTAATACAAAATTTCGTTAACAAAAAGTTTAGTTAAGCAGATTTTCTTATCTCTAAATCTGTCATTAATTCATTTCCCTTCTCTCCCCAGACACATCGAATCGATTCCTTGCACAACATGGATGTTCCGTCTTCGGAAAATAGAAAAACAAACATTATATTTCCCAAAACAAATCACAAACTTAAAATCTAGAAAACCCAAAAAAAAAAAAATGTGCAGAAAATGTCGACACTCTCGCGCTCATTAATCAGCAAAAAGTCGAAAATGTACACACCCTCCTGTCTCCCTTTTCTTCTTCCCTCGTCAACAGAATGTCGACACTCTCTCCTAATCCCTCTTCCTCCCCTCCACCGCTTCTCACATCTCTTTTCTGGTACTATATTAGTGTCTCCATCTCTTTCTTTCGCTATTCAATTCAACTCTTTCACTTTCTCCCAAACTGAATCCAAATCGATTCGAGAATCGTGCAGTTCCAATCAACCTCGACAATTACATAAACCCCCCACCACCTACGATCCCCATGTTATTCCTCGAGGTTCGCCAACCTTCCTCCACCTCTCTTTATTGTCAAATATTTCTTCACCGATTAACAGCATTGGGTTTTGTGTAGGATCTCTGGCTCTTCCTGGCTCCTCCTGATTTCCCTCACAAACTCTCAGGTAGATTTTTCCCATTTCGTTTCGATTTTGATTGATAAAGTCTGCCCTACAAAACGCACCGTTTTGAGGATTCAAGATTTGTTATTTTCTGGAATTGTTTTTTTGTTTCAGAGTCGTTATCACACTACATGGCGACCTCCGCCGCCTGCGAAACCGGCGAGTCGGATTCCTGCCGCGACGAGTCGTCGGCGCTTAATCTCAAGTTCGTCGCCATCGCTTCTATCCTTCTCGCCGGAGTCGTCGGAATCGCCATTCCTTTGATCGGGAAGAACCGGAGGTTTCTCCGCACCGACGGCAGCCTCTTCGTCGGAGCGAAGGCCTTCGCCGCCGGGGTTATTCTGGCGACGGGGTTCGTGCACATGCTCTCCGGCGGTTCGGACGCGCTGAACAGCCCGTGCCTGCCGGAGTTTCCGTGGTCCAAGTTCCCATTCTCTGGATTCTTCGCCATGATGGCATCTCTTGCCACCTTGCTCGTTGACTTCGTGGGCACGCAGTACTACGAACGCAAACAGGGCCTGGCCCGGCCCAGCGAGGCCCAAGTGAGGGTCGGGTCGGATGACTCGGGTCTGGAGACGGGTATATTCCCGGCCCACAAGGAAGGGAATGGGATGATGATTTTTGGGGAGGAAGAAGGCGGTGGGATGCACATTGTCGGAATGCATGCCCACGCGGCGCACCATGGACACAACCACGCTCAGGACGCGTGTGACGGCCACGTGGCCGAACCGGGTTTGGGTCATGATCACGGGCACGGGCACGCCCATGGGCATGGGCATTCTCACGGGTTCGGTGATGATGACGAGGATGATGGTGTGCGGCACGTCGTTGTTTCTCAGGTACTTTTTGTTACTTTTATTTTCCCGCTTTTTTATTTTTACCGTAAGAATTATAAAGCATGGTCCTGATTTTCTGAAAGGAAATGTTGCTTTTTAGCTTAGGGAGTTTCTTACTTTTACTTGAAGTAAAAGTAGGTAAATCTATACTAGTTGGCTGTGATTTATAGAAAGAAATGATTTTAACCCCAAAAATGTTGTGATTTTAAGCTACTAACTGAAAATGTAAACGGAATGTACCAAAGTGTTTGACAGGTTGGATAGTTTGGGTAGCATTTGCGAATTGTCTCAATGTAGTTACCATTTGTGATGAAAGATCGAAATTTTAAGACGTGTTGGTTAAAAGTTGTGTTCTTGTGCAGATTTTGGAACTTGGGATTGTATCACATTCTGTGATCATTGGGTTGTCATTAGGAGTGTCACAGAGCCCATGTACCATAAGGCCCTTAGTTGCAGCATTGTCCTTCCATCAGTTCTTTGAAGGTTTTGCACTTGGAGGCTGCATATCACAAGCCCAATTCAGGAACCGATCTGCGGCCATAATGGCTTGTTTTTTCGCCATAACAACTCCACTAGGTATTGGTGTTGGGATCGGAGTTTCTTCAATCTACAACCCGAACAGTCCAGGAGCTCTGGTCACTGAAGGCATTTTGGATTCCATGTCTGCTGGTATTCTGGTCTACATGGCCTTGGTCGATCTGATTGCTGCTGACTTTCTGAGTAAGAGGATGAGCTGCAATTTCCGGCTTCAAATTGTGTCTTACTGCTTGCTATTTCTTGGAGCTGGGATGATGTCTTCACTTGCAATTTGGGCTTAGGTTGCTCATTCTTCCGCTTAATGTTCTTTGTAGGCTGGCTGTTTGAGCTTATAGTGATGCAAGTGAGCATTAATTCTTTTCTGCTTGGTTCTTCCTAAAAGGGAGAAGTTGAGTGAGCAAGTGAGCTACTAGATGTTGTAGATTAGTAGGATCTACAGCGTGTAATGCAATCTTTTATAGTCTATTCTGAAATCTTGACCTGATCATTCGTAGTTTGGTTTTGATGAGAATATACAATATTTCCACAGTAAACAGATATCCAATTAAGCTAAATTGCTATGAGTTAGAACTATGTGCTAATCATGAATTGAGAGAAGGGAAAGAGAGAGAGTAGTGATGTGTGAACTCAACTTTCTTCACCCCCAAAATTACCCACGATAGAACATTTTTTGAAAAGGAAAAAAAAAATGAGAGGCAATATTGTGACTCAAAATGTTACGGTATTGTCCAATACAATTTGGTATAATGGCACAAGTCTCTCTTTCTAAATGGAAGGTCATGAGTTCGGCACAAGTCTCTCATTGTGAGTGAGAGGTCGTAAGTTTGACTTACAACAGCTCATAATAGTCACTGAGTTGTTAAACATATCAAAAAAAAATTTGTTGGAACAACTCCAACCAAGTTGTTATTTGCCAAAGTGAACATATATTTGACTATCATTGCTCTCCAACCAACATGTCAAACATGACATGACAGTGCACAGTAATAACCTTGTTAAAGCCTTGTGTTAAATTTGACAACCCACTTTGTCATGGTCGTTTATTTATTTTGTTAGTTTAATAGTGAACACATCATTTTTTCTTTGCTCTAAGGCATTATATGCCTTCAGCTTTTTTAACAAATCAATAAAATAATTAAGTTAAAAGACATTATGGATGGATCACAACATAGTCAAATTGTTAACTTAATCAAATTATTGGATGACCATGTCACATGTTAAAATAAAAATTGACACACTCCGAATGACTATATAATTGGAGATACTCTTACAATATACTTTTTGCTTACAAAGTTATTGCATGATTTTGTATTAAGAATCATTACAAAGTATATTTTTATGCACTTGTAGATGTTACATAGCATAGTGTAAGAATCATGTGAGTCGAAATTTTAAAGAAGGTGCTCTCTTTAAGCAGGAATTCGTTCTATGCATTGCTTGATTAATCTTTGAATTGATTTTTTTTTTTTGCTTGATTAATCTTTGAATTGATTCGTTCTATGCATTACAAAGTTATTGCATGATTTTGTATTAAGAATCATTACAAAGTATATTTTTATGCACTTGTAGATGTTACATAGCATAGTGTAAGAATCATGTGAGTCGAAATTTTAAAGAAGGTGCTCTCTTTAAGCAGGAATTCGTTCTATGCATTGCTTGATTAATCTTTGAATTGATTTTTTTTTTTTGCCGTGTGAAAAATAGAAAATTAATCTCTATTAATAAAGTCAGAAGAGATTTGGTAATGGTTAAATTTTTGAAGTTCCGAAAAAACCCAAGTTTTATTATTCTTCAGCTATATGTAAACAATGATTGAAGGACACTATAGTAATCCTGCTGACAAAACGCAAAACAGATAAATCCGAGGAATAGAGGATTCCGCGATAAAAAGGAAAAGGAAAAGAAGGGGAAAAAAAGAAGGGAAAAGAAGAAGAACGCAGTCTCTCAACTGCTAGCCCACGATCTCCATATAGATGGAAACTGCCACATCAACGTCGGGTACAAATGGAACAGACGAAGCAACGAAAAAGGAACAAAATGAAAGAGAAAGAAATGAAGACGAGCAGAGCAAAATCAAATTCAAAAGGAAGAGTAAATTGAAATCGTATCGGCAAGGTGGGAGCAATCTTTTTTACGCCCTCAGCGATTTCGGTGGCGATTCTGGTAAGTAATTTATGGGTTCTTTTTACGTTCCATTGATTGGGGATTTGTCTTTGGGATCGGAATTTACCTTTGATTAAAGCTACTCATACGGGTGGAACAAAAGCATATCGATGCGGACATGTTTATTCACCCTTTATGACCGGTATGCTTCTGCATTTCTTCGTTCTATTCATGTATTGTGTTTTGATTTTGATGTATTACACTTGCAGAGGAGCTGTCTGATTTTTGCACAGGTTTTTTCATTCACATCGTTGATTGGTGTAGGATTAGATGCTCTAAAACGGTATACTTGGTCATGTAGAGGCTTCCTGCAAACTAATTCAAAGATTAGGACCATATTGTTTTCAGTGCCACTCTATTAACTTATCTACATTGAAAATGAATACTTCCCACTGTATGGATTGTTTTCCCTGATTTGTTTTGGTACCAGCTAAATTGTGTCTTCATCTATATATCAGCCTTTAAAGTGATAAATTCAAGTCCATATATGCAGGCAGTGGCGGAACCAGGATGAAAATGTCACCTAGGCTACCGGTAACACATGAAAAATATTCATTGAAGCTTAACAGTGCAAAAAATTGGTAACACATGTATATTCTAACTTTTTAAGGTTTTTAATCTGTTACTTTTAATTTGTAATTGTTTATGTGTATTGGTAATTACGTTTGAAAGCTTTAGTTATTCATTTTAAAGTGTGTAAATTTTACACTAGCAACTTTTTTTTGAAAATGCTTACACTAGTAACTAAAATTTTCGTGTAATCGTACTACGACCATAGACCTACTCCACTAGAACCGACGGCACCCGATCACTTCTATTTTATTAGTTCAATTGTAATATGTTCTTCCCCTGAATTGAATGGAAGAACCATGGATCAAAGGGAAAGAAGAACTCATCAAAGGGAGAATAGTCATTTTCCAGAAGAAGAGAGGTGCAACAAGTAGTTTGCTGCTACAAGAGATGACTTTGAGCCACAAGAATTGTTTGACTAGGTTTTGCTTTGTCCTAGTGAAAATCATGAATCTGAGCTTTGTGCTGACAATGAGTCTTTTAAAACTGAAGGAAATAGGAAGTTGCAACGTAACAAGCGGCCAAGAGGATTGAAGGCAAAGCGACAGAATAAAATTGGTGCCCACCTAAAGATCCTACAATTAGCTTGCGACACACCTCTTTAACCTGCTTATTATATGTAACCTATAAATCAGATGTGATGTAGGTTTTTTTATGGAGTTTCAAAAACTCACCTGGGCTCCAGCCCAGTCAAGACCGGGCTGGCTCCGCCAGTGTATGCAGGAGTGAACAAAGGATAGGACAGATCTGCCACTTCTTTCACTGACCCTCAAAGACATATGCCATCATATTTCTGAACCATATGAACTGTATCAATGGGAATTTTGTAAGCTAAGGAGAATCCGTTTTTTATGATATCAATCCGTAGTTGAGAAGTTAGTAAGAGGGAACGAACAATTGATGTCTACTATATAACTGGTGCGTTAGTAATGGGTGATTAACTAACAATTTTTAGTTAAGAGATGAATGACTTCCTTTACTTTTGTTGTTTTGTTGTCTTGATGTTGCTCATGTCTATAAGTGCTTTATCAATCAGATAAATAATTTTCAATACAGGCAAATATTGAAATATTGATATATATCACTAGCCTTAGATAACCAATGTGTGATGATCAACAGGTAGTCCCCAAAAGTTGCCCACTTTTGGCTGCAATTCTTAATTATTTCTAGAATGAATGTATCTCTCTATAACTTTCTTTTGCGTTACTCATCGTGTGTACTACATGTCTCAATTGATACCGTATATTATGTTTTCAGCAGATAATGGGGATGTATTACAAGTCTCTTTTGATAAGTTTGGTTGGACAAGCAGAGAAAAATCAAACAATGATGGTAAATATTATTATCAATAAGGTGATGGAAAGGTGAAGATTGGGGATATTAGTGTCAGCCACTTTTTTGAGGTAATGGAACTGCCAAGATCTCATACCACTTTGATATATAGGATCTTTTTTGTTCTATTGTGATTGTTGTTATTTTTGTACTTCTTCTTTTTTCCTTTAAGCTTGCTGATGAAAACTCTTTTATTATTCTGTTGAATTCTGATGTTAAATGGTGTTGAAGAAATTTGGTGGCCATGTAAATTATCTTTTGGATTGCAGGGCATTGATAGTTTCTAAAGGCTTCTGAGGGTAGGGTTCTTTGGGTTCTAGAAATTATAGTTGCTGGTTTGGGGTTTATGACATACTTCTGTACAATGGTTATATAATTACTCTTTTTAGACCCATCTCTTTCTGTGAATATGTTACATGTACGACTATACCTGGTTGTGCATGTTATGATTCTTCTTTTGAACATATTTACTTCTGGTTAGTGTAGAAAACTATTTCATGGAGTAGAACTGAAAGCATATCAAGAAATTAAGACTTTAATTCTCAGTTTCATCAGCAACTTAGCTAGACCATTTGAGTGTTCATCGACAATAGTGTAAGTCTTCAACAACTTTGGAGGTATAGATTACCATCTCCTTTGGTATTTTATTTTATTAAGAACAACAAAAAGGAATTTTGAGTTCATCTTTTTCAGGCATGCTTTGGTAGTTTATTATAGCCTTTACTTTCATGTCATGCTTATATATGATAGTTTTATGTGGTTTGAAACTGCACTGGCTGATTATGTCGAGCTTTTTGATTCATATCTCAAAATTACATGCACGTATTTATACCACATGAACTTCAAGTCAAGGCCATCAGTTTTGTATGCGGTTTCTCTATCTCTATCTTTTTATGCTTCGAAATTTTTTGACAATTTCAAATTTGAAAAAATAAACACAGGCAGGTACTGAAAATGGTTTATTTTCAGACTCTGTATCGACCCTCTTATTTTCATCCGTACACCCAAATGACAAGAATTCAGAAATTTTTTTAATTGACTTTATAGGTTTAATCAGTACTCTTTGAAAGTTTGCTGGTGATGGAAGATACTGAAAAAGGTTTATTGGATGAAATAGCAGACCTGGACAGTGTGGCACTAATTATCAATTTAAGTTGATGTAATATGCAAGATGTAAATGCAACTGAAGTGTTACAGAAGCCAAAGGATGATCACTCTTCAAGTCTTGCAATTTCAGTTTCAACAATGCCGTCTCATATTTGTTTAAGATTTTGTAAATATCCATAGTCTGGAAGATTACTATGTAATTTGTTTGGAAGAAAGATCTGCATCCAAATACCCTTTATTATGTTGGGATGAAAAACCTGTGAATCAGTAAAATTAAAGAGAGACGTGTGACCAAATAGGCTTTCTTTGTGCTCACGTAAACATTGAAGATAAGATTCAACGTAAACATAAACATTGAAGATAAGATTCAACAAAATGGTCTTCATATCAAAATATACTTTGTCTACAAATGTCAATTAAAGAATGATTATATACACGCGTGAGCATGATGCGTATGTGCCTACAGGAAGGCTAGTAAGGCTAGTAATTAATGAAGTGAAAGGAGAACTAAACTGATCAAGAGGCCTAAAAGGGGTAGCTGCTGTTGAATCTCTGAGACTTTGAGTGTCTCTCACTCATCTTCCCCACCTGAGATCTAGGCACACACTGTGTCCACATAACAGACACTCCATCTCCCTCACACTTCATTATTTACCCAAATGCCACTCTTCTCTCATCGCCACTCTTCCCCTCTCCCCACCGCCACCTACTCCTCCAAGCTCCTCAAGCCCCTCAAACCCAACTCCGCCTCTGTCCCCACTCGCACTCCCGTACCCATTATCGTCTTCTCCCTCATCTCCCTCCTCATCGGCCTCGCCGGAACTATCTTCGCCGTCGCCGCCATCCGCCGCTCCCGACCCCTCCCCGTTTTCCGATGCGGCAAATCCGATGATACTTTCCGTGCATTCTACTCCATCTCCAGTTCTCGGAAACTCGATCACAATGCCGGTCTGCTTGAACGGCCTAAGCTTCTTGGCTTCGTCGGAATTTTAACCGGGTTCCGGGGAGCCGATCGCCGCGCAGCCATGCGCAGCACTTGGTTTCCTTCCGACCCTGATGGTCTCTTGAGGTAAATTATATTTTCCTACACTATAGTTACATAATTTACATTGATCAACGTAGAAAGTTTTAGGGAAATTCTATGGTACCTACCCGTATGTGATACCTACATTTACAAATGTGACAACATATTTGTAGTCAAAGTGGTAATGTTGAGTCGTATTGTTTGTAATCTTGTTCTAAAAATTGTAATTACAAAATGTACAACCATTTTACAACTTTTTGACAAATTGTTCTCATAGTTGTAATTTTGTTTAACTTCATGTAAATAGTGTAAATAAATTTGATAAATTTGTTCTCAATGTTGTAATTTGATTCATAACATTGTAATTTTTGTTCAAGTACAAGTAAAATAAAAGTAGGATATACATCCCAGTACCATAGCTTGTCTCGAAAGTTAATTATTTTACATTGATAAAAGTTGAAAGTTAATTAATTTATTAGTTTCAATTCACTTCTGATATCTAATTTTAGCTTTGATCAGATTGATTTACTGTAATCTAAGCCACACTTGGTTCACATTACTTTTGGCAAGAACTGTAATTTGGTCCATATTACCAGCGAGTCTGTTTGATTTTTATGTTATTGACATATTGTAGGTTGGAACAAGCTACTGGTTTAGCGTTTAGGTTTGTTATTGGGAGATCGAAAGATTCAAAGAAGATGGCAGAGCTTCAGAAAGAGATAGATCAGTACAGAGACTTTTTGGTGATTGACATCAAGGATGAATATGTAAGCCTTCCATGGAAAACGTAAGTCATCAATTTGTGTTCAACTTTCGCAATGTTGATGCTTTGTATATGTTCATCTCATGCCTGCTATTTCACCCTGTTTATGTGCCTAGGTTGGAGTTTTTCAAGGCCGCATTTCAACACTTTGAAGCAGATTATTATGTCAAAGCTGATGATAATATTTATCTGCGCCCAGGTATATTATGATTTACTTTCATTAAGCAATGTTTGTAGTCCACTGATGGTTTTACAATTTGTCAGATCGACTAGCAATACTTCTAGCTAAGGAGAGAACAGATTCACGAACCTACATTGGTTGCATGAAGAAAGGTCCAGTGATAACTGACCCAAAAATGAAATGGTATGTGGGTTATCAAATTCGTCCCATGGAGCTTGTAATTGGTCATATGTTTTCTTATGTCTTCATAATTTATGATCACAAATATTTCAGGTATGAGAAGTCAGGACATCTGATTGGGAATGAATACTATCTCCATGCTTATGGTCCTATCTATGTTCTGTCTGCAGAAGTGGTAGCTTCATTGGCAACAGCTAGAAATGACAGGTCTGCCACCTGTTTTCTATGTGTTCTGGTTTATGTTAGCTAATTTTTTTCTTTCAATTGTGACTTCAATACTTCTTCAATACTCCTTTAAAAAAAAAGACTTCTTCAATACTCACTAGTAGTATATGGAGGTTTCAGAAGCTCCAATGTAGTGAGTATACGTTACGCTTTGATTTTGGAATTAACTATTCATTGACAATAGTAAAACCTTACTGGTTTATAAGTTTTACTGGTAGGGGAAACAACCCCTACCCTTGAATTTTTCTTTTTCCATATTGTTTTGTTTAAATTATTTTGCAACATTATGCTATGTGTGGCAGTCTTTCTAATTTTGTTTTGAACATTATCAGAATGTATAGTTCTTTCAGTTCCTGAAGATTTCCCATTGCATAATAAATTTATTTTCTAGTTTTCAGTTTGAGAATGTTTAACAATGAAGATGTCACAATCGGATCATGGATGCTTGCTATGAATGTTCATCATGAGGATAATAGGTTTTTATGTGACCCTCGGTGCTCACCTAAATCCATTGCAGTGTGGGACATCCCGAAATGTTCAGGTAACTGTATTTCCCGAAACATCATCTTTTACAATATTTGTATACATTATAAGCTGGAAATTTGAAAAATCAAGATTATTTAGTGGCATGATAGTTAAGACAGAGGAAGGCTTCTGTGTCATTGAAGAAAAAAAAACTGTCGTAGTGTTCCTTTCATGCTCAGATTTTATAAGAGAATGTTCTTATGTTCTGGACTTCTGGTCAGTGGACTGTATCTATGTCCAGTGAAAGAAACTAATGACTGTGATCAAGAATTAAAGCACTTTTCAGCTCAGTAAAGATGACCTTTTTTACATGCCATTGGTATTCGTCTTTATTGAATGAATGTTTCCTGAGGAAAATGAAGTTTGTTTCTCATTATGTTAGGAATCCTACATCAGGGGTAATAACAATGGAAAGCAGTGTGTTTATGCTAAATAACACTTGGTTCAAACTTCATAACAAAATCACTTAGCGCTGTTACACTATAAGCTTAAACAACAGCTGTTCTTCAAACATATGTCTTTAATCTGCTGCTTAGTGGCTTGATCATCAGAGTTATTGTTATCATTTATCATGCACCCATGTTGTGTCGTATACAGATTAGTATAATGACTATCATCCTTTCTTCTTCAGAAATGTATTTAAAAGTAACCTCTTAAATGCTCTTGT
The DNA here is from genome assembly GCF_000184155.1 of Fragaria vesca subsp. vesca. NCBI lineage: Eukaryota > Viridiplantae > Streptophyta > Magnoliopsida > Rosales > Rosaceae > Fragaria > Fragaria vesca. The sequence continues at coordinate 20,495,759 of NC_020492.1, read as the reverse complement.
GTGACGATCATTTTGATCTCATGCATCTTGCCTGTGAAAGGAGTGATACCATTGAGACCTGAATCTTAGGTGGAAAAGGAAAAACACTGCAGCTTGCTTGCAAAGGATATACATCATACATGATTTGTTCAATAATTATGAATGCTTATGTTTTGTCCATTTACTTGGCAATGTTTGAAGTGTAAGCTGTTGAAATTGTCCATTTACATCGCTTATCTCTTTTACATGCTCTGATGGGATAAGCTGTTGAACATGTCTAGGTTTGTGCAATCCAGCTCTTCGGATGAAAGAGCTTCATGCAATGAGCATGTGCTCCAAAAGTCCAACTCTGCTCTCTAACGATGACTGATAGAGCGCTAGGGCAGACAACTCCCCATCAAGAAGCCGGCTATATATGCATGAAGATCAGCTGGTTTGGACTGCAATATTGTATTGCTTGTTGTGTTCTTATACCAAAGAGATGTCATTTGAAGCCGTAACTCGCTTGTGCAGTCACTTGTGTCCATCGTCTCTTGTTGTAATGTAGTATTACCCGGCATTTTCCCTCTGTTGATCTCCATCTTAGACACATCCAGATTGTAAGTCCAATTCTACTGAATGTATACAATCAGAACCAGTAATACAATGACACATGCTATACCAGATTTCTGTGTTCGTGCATATTCTTCATGTCTATTTGATCGCAGATCAAACATCTGTAACACTTTCTGATTAAAAGGTGGTACCATAATGCAGCACCATTTTCAGCTATTCACCTTGAAGTTAGAAACTTTATTACTGCTCAGCTAAAACACAGAGCATATTATTAACCGTGATCTCAGCAGTATGGAGTTATGGACCGCCCATCAGCTTCTATACAAGGACAAAAACTTTAAACTTTTCTGACCTTGGTTGCTGGTAAAATAAAGCCCGGTTATGGGTACGAGGTCAATCTCGTCCATTCAAACTCGAAGCTTTCGTTCTCGAGGCGGTTTGTCCTTTTCCATATTTTACCTCTCAAAATTAACCGTCAGATAAGCTGACCAACAGGTCCTACCACGTCATCAACGGCGGAAAACAAGGCAGAGTCTGAGTCTGACTACGAAAGACTAGTCCTAGCTGGATCCCTCAGTTTCAGACTTTCAGCTACGACTCTCTGCGACGTAACATAAATAGTATACGCCCACGTCATCACTCTGCACCCCAGTCCTACGTGGCAGTGACCCTGCCACCTTGGCGCCCACCCCGCACTTTTCAAACCCCCATTTATATCCTCCATTTTCTTCTTCTGCCACTCTGCTCTGTTCTCTCTCTCAC
>NC_020492.1:20447346-20494443 GCF_000184155.1 Fragaria vesca subsp. vesca | reverse complement strand
TCTCTCTCTCTCTCTCTCTCTCTCTCTCTCACTTTCTCAGAGTCAGAGCTACATGGAAGGAAGCTCAAACAATTCCGCCGGAGTATCTGATCACTGGCGAAACGTCCCGGAACTATTTGGACTTCATGCCGGACGATATGGACGAGCTCATTCCGGAGATTCCTATAGGAGAAGAGCGCGTGGAGAAGTTCATGCAGGAGCTCTACAAGGTGATGACGGCGCCGGCCGGGAGTGACACTTCAGTCGAACATCCGTCGTGGACGGCGGCGGGATATGCTGCAACGGGGTGGGGGAATGAGAGCTGCGGGGCGGCGGTGTCGGACTCGGCTTCGTCGGTGATGGCGGGGGTGGAGTACGCCGGGAAATTGGTGGCGGCGGCTCCGGGGAGCGGGGGACGGTGCGGTTGTCAATGCGGGAGTAATGGGGGGTTGGTGGTGGTTACTGCTGGGAGCGGGGAGGGAGGAGAGATCAACGGCTGCGGAGAGTGTGGGGCCGGGGAGGATCGGAAAGTGAACGGTGAGGATGAGGAGGAGTGGTTTGAGAGGGTGATGAGCTGGGGCCCAGCGGATCTTGTACCTGGTGTCTGGAATGATGTGCACTGTGGTGGGTCTTCTTAGGAAGACTTGGCAGTAGCAGAGTGTTTAGATCTGTTGTAGTAGGGTCCATCGAATAGGACCATGGTGTCCGTACAGATGTCGATAGCTTAAGTCCTAAAGAGGTGGCTAATTATAATCGCGAAGCTAAAAATGTGATTAGTGTTTCTAATTTGGTATTATTAGTTCTTAATCATTGTGTTCGTGAATGATGTTGGAATGGATTAGACGCATGTTTAACCTTTTAATTTCTTGTACCTTTTCTCTTTTCTCTCGTTCTAGTTTTGGTATCATCCTCGATGTTAACCCCCAAGCTTTATGCCTTGGTTTAGTTGGTTATTCAACACCAACACCATGTTCTATGCATGATCGTGGGTTTTTGCATGCTTGAACATAAAATGATTGGATTTATCCTATGAATGTGGGAATGCAAAAGTCTTGACATGAGTAGGTACATTGGTAATTTGAGTTATTGGATAAAAAAACATGAGTTAGATCATCTCGATTTATCGGTAGAAACTCTTTGACACTGTTTAAAAGGCGTTAGGCGGGCGGTGACCCTTAACTTAGCGCTTGAACAGCCTAGGCGGGGACTAAACGATTTACTTTTTTCACATTTAATTAATATATATATAATATTTAAAATTAATGGAATGGATAAATAAATAAAAATTGGTACGACCTTTCTCCAAAAGTGAGCATCCGGACCTGTAAATTTACAAGCGTATGATTTCTAATTCAAAGCACCCTTAACTCTTGAATGCTCATCATAATCACCACACAACAACTTCAAAATAGCATATTTCAAATGTTCAAATTGATCGAATAATTTAAATTGAAGTTGAGTACAAGTAGAATAGGGAAGTAGATTCATACCAGATTACCAGAATCAAAAAGTGTTCGTCTCCAACCGCCAACAGATTAAACAACTATTCACTTATTCATCAAAGTGAGAATTGGTTCGGCGACACAAGGTAACAAACCAACAAATTCATACAGATTACCAACAAGGCAACAACACAATAGTCAATACTGAGAAGTGAGAACATAATAAGGCAACAACACAGCTATTCACTTATTCATTGAAGGACTGAAAGAGAGGTTTGAAGAAATACCTCCCAAGAATCAATAGATGACGCCAAGAGCGGCGAGGTCGATGGTGAGTTGAGTGCGGTGACGTCGAAAGCGAGCTGAGAACGGCGAGATGCTGAGATTGGCAAAGGCGGGACAACGAGGTCGCTGAGTTTAGGAGATGCAAAACGGCGAGGTCGCATAGTTTGGACTTTTTTTTTTGGTCGAAATAGTTTGGACTTTGGAAGAGATGGATTTGGGATTTAGGTTAAGTAGTTTGACGCGTTTTGGTTTTTTTATTGGGTATTTTTTTTTAACGAGCCTGGTTCGCTTAGTCCTTGGCTGCCTCGGATGCGCCTTCTCCGCCTAGGCACCGCATAGGCGGTCCCTGGGCAGCTGGCCGCCTTCCTTGGACGACTTGGGGAAAATCCGGATGGCTTAACTCCCCTACAGCCTGGGCGGGGCAAGGCGACGCCTTTTAGAATCCTGATCACGTGTATATAAGAGCAATCCGAGATATGCACATTTTTCCAGACATAGTAAGCCTACCACAACAACATTTTTATCACATTCATCTTGATTTTCAAGAGTTAATTTACGAGCCAAAACTTACCATTGCTAATCAAGTTTTAAAAAGGATTATCATCAAGAATAGCAAATTAGATAAATATATCGATCATCTTTCACTTGCCTATCTCGATGCATGTACACAATCTAGAATATGTCTAATAAAATAAACATGTATCACTAGTCTAGACGGTGGGCAAGTAAAAGATGCTCGAAAAATTTGCTTTCCAGTTTCCATAGCCACCTGGTTTAGCTAAAAAACATAACACCGACCACGGTAGGTGTCCCTTAACCCGAAAGTGTTTAAATTAGTCGGTCGAGCGGGCCACTTATATTATTATACATACTGAAAGCCCACTAGATTATTAAGACCAAACTTGCTAAAAATTAACGTGGCGTGCAGCAGAAACCTAACCTTTGCTTCTGTCAAGTAATACAGATGAAGAAAATGGTGGCCCGAGTTGTTCAAGATCGAGAGCCTTCTTCAATTCATGTTCATAGTAAGAACAAATGCATCTGCTTCCTCTGTACTCTCTAGTACAGGTACTTAATTTAGCTAGCTTTGACCCACTGTGCAAATTATCATCCACCAAATCTCTGGTGCCAATTTAAAGTTGTAAGATTTGGCCAGTAGAAGCAGGTCATAAATTCCAAGATATATAGCTAGCCTGGTTCTAGCTGGTTCTGGTTCTGGTTGTACCATAATCAAAAATCTTTACTGATCGAGTTACTGTTGGGTTTGTTTGGCTTCTGGGGTTTGAGTCTTTGAGAATCCTTTCCATATACGTGTAAATATTTACTGTTCTTTATGATCTGCATATCAGTTTTTCCAGGTAAAAGTAAATAACAAAACAGATCGAAGAAGCATTATATATGTGTTCCTTTATTGATCACTGTTCATTTATTCTGGAAAAGGACTGAACAGGGATCAACCTCAACTAAATGAAGCTAGCTGGTGGGTGAGCCTGTGAAGCAAGTTTTCAAGAAGTAGAAAGAACCAGTACAACTGTACAAGAGTGCAGAAGCTACTTCTGTGTACAAAATTTACAACCTCCTTCTCGATTCTGCGCATTGTTTTGTTGTGATCATTTGAGAGACTTGGTCCACTCTACTGTATCGATCTGTGGTCGTTCTCCTTTGGTTTTAGGACCATCCATCTTCATTGCTTTCAGATTTTAGGGTATTACTTGCTTGGGACTTAGACTTGGGATCCTGAAATAAGAAATATTTGTCTTCGGGTTTGGGACAAAGGTGGTGGTCGCTATCCATTTGCCATGTTTGCACCTCAAGCTATAAAAGAAGACACTGCCATCCAGTACTGGCCTACTCTGGCTTCCTTTTTATATCCATGGCTGGTCCTGGTAATGGTTCCACAGATGATAGATATCCCTTGATTCCCTTCTCAATGTTCTTGTTTGGTCACTTGGTGTTGATGTGATACTTATGGGTTTGGGCTTTGCAAGTTTGCATCAAATCAAATTTGATCTGGAAGCCCAAATAAAGAGAGGACTGTGTGTTGCATTGTTTCATAGAACAGCAAGACCATAATCAATCACCAGTTCACCAGTCTAGTGACAGTAGTCTGGTTCGAGCAGGCTTGACACGACGCAAGTATGAATGAAGAGAATGCTAGTTACCGTACCTTCTTCTTACATCTCTCATTATAAAGTTTCAACCTTTCTCTCTCATCAATGATCTATTAACCTTTTTGATTCTTCTGTACATACCACAGTCGGAAATTAACTAGGGTTATAAAAGAAAGGTGCAAGAAGATATGAAGAAATATTGGGAAAAGTTAGCATGAAAAAAGTATTGAATTTGAATTATTCTATTTTAATGTTTATGTTGGGGAGGAACACTAAAATAAAGAGATAGCAAAGTAGATCGAAATCAGTGACCATATTCGGGGGTCTCGGAAAACTAATTTGCTTGGATTTCTTCCTGTTTGTAGAGCAATGGGGATCAACCTGCTCGTCCCGAATTTGACATCCTTGATTCTCAAGTCGATGAATATCACCGTTGGGTATTAGACGTGGAACAAATCTTCATTGGCAAGGACTACACCACAACAATATTCCCTTGATAATGAAGGTTTGTTCCTTGCTAATAAAGGTTTGCCAAAGAAGGTTTGTTCCCCGTCTGATATGCAACGTTGATATTCCTTGTCTTGGGAATCGAGGACGTCGAATTTGGGGCAAGCCGGTTGATCTCACATCGCTCTACATTCAAGAGATAGACTTGCCAGGATAGAAAAAATATGATAGGGGATTTAATATATGTGGAGGTGCTATCAGCTCAAGAACGTATGTGTTGATAACGTGTTGAAAGAGGAATACTAAAATACAGAGATATCAAAGTAGAATGGAGAACTATGTATTATTCATTGATAGAAGTCTTTTATATAGAGGATTACAGAGTACCTTTTAGGTATGTAGAAGAAAACATAATCTATTCTATCTTGTAAACATATTACTACATGGAAACAGAATCTCTATTCATATTAGCTCGCATTAGACCAAGACACATATAGAGTCAGTTATGGGAATACGTTTCTCTGGGGTAACAATATTCTAGCTTATTGTTATTTTCTGTTAATTGGTGGTGCTTAGATGACTACTGATCACTCAGCTTAAGCCCCACAGTGAGGACATGCACCAAGGACAGGAGTGTGTCATATGTAGCTCAAATTGATCGATCCGATCCCCCGATTGGAAAACCAAATTACAGATCTTGATAATTACATATTGTAGGGCGCGGAATAATCTTGCATTCTTGCATGCATATTTTGTTTTATGAGATTGATTTATATGTAACATGCACCTCTTACTCTCTAGCATCTAAGCCCTATATAATCCAATCGACTTCATACATTATTGGTGGATCGATTGCACAGTGGATCATACGTATCCCTGCTTCTGATCTCAGAAATTCACAATAAATCAGAAAATATGTTTATTTATCTGGTCATGAGCTGAAGCTGGGTAGCTAGGGAGCCACGTTTTGAGCATGTATGATTTTTCTTTCAAGTTGTGCCAAACCAATCAAAGAACATGGAAGTTTCTGTTATTATACATTGATTGATGATCACTTGTTGTTGATTAGGTATCTTATGGTTCAGGAACTCTTCCATCTTGAATCTTACTGATATAGATGTGTGATTGACTGATTGGGATCGATATGCCGAAAATATAACGTACAGACTAGTTTTATTTTTCGGTCTGAGTTTCTCTAGGTTTATTCCTCAGGACGTGGCTCATGCGATCAAGATCTTCAACAATGAAAAAATCTTGTGAGCTATATAGATATATATCAGCTGAAGCTAGCCCTAAACATACCAAATTTGGCTTCATGTATGTATGCAATATTGACGCGTTTTCGATCACTTCTGGAAGTTCAGATTGAGTAATCGATCAATTCTTGCTAGCTTGATCATGTGATGAACTTATCGATCAGTACATCAGTATGAATATTGTGCATACAGCAAGATTATATACAAGTCTCCTCAATCCTCATAGTTACTAAACAGATCAGCAAGACAGATTAATTGACGTACAGAACATAGATGAACATGGACTTTCGGAAACAAACAGTACGTACTGGTTAAATAGCTCAACTGCAAATTAGTTTCATCTTCGTAAATCTGAAGTTACGGGTACTGAGGTTAAATGAAAACCTGCAGGGTCGACCTGGCCGGTGTGAGAGATAAGTGAATTCTGAAGCAAGCTTGGTCGTCCAACGTACTGATCGATGGAGGTAGCTAAGGTTGACCGTTGATGGAAGATCGGAGGTGTGGGGCTGGTCGGCTGGAGGACTAGGAGGTTGGCACTGTCGCTGAGCCTGTACAACCATTATGTCGTTTTGGCAATACATGCACGTAAGGCCTAACTGGAGATAGACGTATATGTTCTATCTATAGGTCTGCGATCCAATTCCGTTATCTATCATCAATGATCTATTCATATCTGTATCGATCTGCACCGTTTCTATATCTTATCTCTCATTTGTTTATTTCCAAACCGATCCTTGCATATTTCTTTCTCTCTAGCAAGGGGCCGGGGTTGAAATATATAATACATGAGATAATTCTTTCATTACCGTGTGTGTAAAAATTAATCTTGTATACTTCATGTATATACTGTGTGTCTCGTATGTACTTGAAGTAAGTTTCAATTTATATCAATGTGAAACTTATTATGAAGTAGGGGTGAAATCGATCAATTTGATAGCTAGCAGAAAGAATTAATAGAGTTTCGTCTCATTATGTGTCCTAATGGGGTCAAGTAGTGAGTAGTAGCATTCTACACCTCCTTTGAACTTGTCATTTTGTATGCAACTGGTCAGGCCTGGGGTGTTGTCTGGGTGACATGAACTAGCTAGTCACGAGTATGCCTTGCAGGCTCCCCCTCTGTCTCTGTCTCTGTCTCTCTCTCTCTCTCTCTCTCTCTCTCTCTCTCTCTCTCTCTCTCTCTCTCTCTCTCTCTCTCTCTCTCTCTCTCTCTCTCTCTCTCTCTTGATCCACCTTGCCCGTTCTTGAACGATCTCTCTGCTTTTGTATAAAGACTAGCTATAAGATTTTCTGAGAAACCTGTCATCCCTTTTTGATCAGCTGCATACCTTTCTCTGATCCAGATCAAACAGATCAAGTCTCTACATACCTGGAAAAACACCCAGATACACGCAGATACCTCCATCATGAGGAGTACTCCAGCATATCCGAACCCACCATCCTTTCCCTTCTCCCTTGAAAATTTTATAGCAGATCAAGAAGCAGCACATGATCAACCCCTAAAACTCTTCTTCTCATCATCAGTACCAAATGGCCGTGCTTCTTGTTCTCTCGCATTTCCAGCTTTCTTTGACTCCCTCAGTGATCAGTCGGGGATCTCTAGTACGAGTATTACTGGTGGAGATCAAGCCCTAGTATATGATCAAAGGGTAAGGACGTGCATATATATAACAGTAAAGTAGCATAAAATATATTTATTGCGTGGATCGTGGTTTAAGTTTAATCTCTGTGTTGTACGTTGCTCTTTTAACTGCTTATTTCTCAGCTGATTAATTTGTTGGATTTCTATTCGAATAGCTATGTCCATAACTTGATGCTTTTAGTAACGCGTATCTGATTTGTTTATTTTCTAATTAGGCAAATAAGAGCATATGGCAAGGTGAAACTAGTTATGATCCATTAGTATGCTCATCATCTTCTTTAGTTCAACCCGTGTCCGATGATAGCAACGAGGAGTACCAGAAGTTGTCTGTGTGCACTGATCAAATAACTGAAACTAATGAAGACCCTGAGAGTAACAATAATAGGCCAGTAAAGTGGACACCCTCGACGATGAAGTTGATGCAAAAGATGACCAATCAACCGGATCAAGTACCTGAAAACATTCCCCTTACATTTAAGTTCCAAACTGCTGGTCGTGATGATCAGCATCGTGAAACTAATACTGGCCAAACCAGCAGCAGCAGCAGCTTAACTATTACCAATAAGAGGAGTAGTAGTAACAGTGGTGTGTCGGCTGCTAGGGTTTGTTCGGATTGCAGCACCAACACAACCCCGCTTTGGCGGAGTGGTCCTCGAGGTCCCAAGGTTAACTTACTTTCTTTCTCTTCTAACAACTTTGTGAATTGTGAACGAATGTGCGCTTGCATAGTTGCATACATACATATGCATATATATACTGTACGTATGTTATACACGTACGTACATTATACAATCCATATCCATGCATGTAAGACAGGCATTAAGGAGTGATCGAGAGGACACATACTTATGCTATTTGTGGCCACATATATGAAACTAATCCTTGGTCTTCGGTGCAGTCACTATGCAATGCGTGTGGAATTCGACAAAGAAAAGCGAGAAGATCCATGGCTGAAGCTGGATTGGGATGTGGCACCACCAGCACGGCTACTACTATTACAGCTGCTATCACGGCCAAACCATCATCAATTAGTAAGGGTAAGGAGAAAATATCACCACAAAACCACAATGTCAGAGTGAGTTGCAAGAACAAAAGAAAACTCATCATGACCAACGAAGGTACTAGTACTGCAGCACCTAGCAAATATTACAAGAGAAAAGATAAACAGCTCTGTAACTTCAAGCAGGTAGCTGCTTTTCCACCATCGGCACTATTTCCTCTAGATGTTGAAGAAGCTGCAATCCTGCTAATGGACCTATCTTCTGGCCTATGTATGAACCACTCTTGAATCTTGATCAAGTTCGAGTACTTCCTTTATTATTTCCCTGATCGATCTTTTAGCAAGGTTAATTTAGCTAGCTAGCTTCAAACCAGTCTAGTTAGAGAGAGAGATTTTTGGAAACATGTATTTTGAATTTATTTTTGTGTTGCAGAAACTGTATCAGTAATTTGCTTATGCTAAATTTACAGATTTTGAAAAATATCAATTCTCTGGTTGGAAAGTCCTTGTCATACAATTTGTAAAGTGGGCTAGCAGAAGAAGAAACTGATCAACAAGCCCGTGAATATGAATGAGGGTATGCTCGATAGAGTTATGAACTATGAACCCTCATGGCACATAGGACACTTTGAGAGTGACCTTCTGGGATTTGGAAGGAGATTATTTCCCTTTAATCTGAGCCGACGTTAAGTAAAATTAAGCATGTGATGCTTAAGCATCTTTGGTACATACATTTCATCGAAAAAGATTCTTGGTACATACATGTAACTTTCAGGTTTAATTGATAGATATTTGTTTGATCATAAATATAGGTGAGAAAAACGATTGTTGCTTAAATTGTAATAAAAAAAAAAACGAGTAAGTGAACATTACATCGTTAAAGATGAGGAAGTGAACAACCATAGACCAAAACCTTGGCCAGATCGAATCCTTCTTCAATTATGTACTTATGAAGTGGAAAACTATTTATGTCCTATAGTGAGGCTAGAGCATTTCTTAAATTTTAACTTAACGTCACTTAAGGAGTTTTGTGACAACAAGAAAAAAGATAAATAGAGTGCTCTTCTTTGATCGATGCACTAACAAAAAGGAGCAAATCTCATAAAATAAAGATATATATACGAGACTAATTTTATTTATTTATTTATTATTTAGTATAGATATACCTAAATTTCCTCTAATTTACTGTAGAATCAAATTAAAGATTTTGTCACCCCCCTTTTTTCTCTCAAAGAGTATTGCCTTTCCATTATGGATTCCCACTCACCAAGTCACCTAGTCTTCCTTGATTGGTGCCCCAAAAACTGTGGTCAAATCACCAACCATTGATTCTACTTGATCATAGAGTTACTCCTAGTCAAAGCCCAGAAACAACCTCAGCCTGACAAACATCAGTTGCTGAGTCACACCCATATCTTTATGTCAGCCACAGGACATCTCATCTCTCAAGGATGATCCCTCCCACTCCTTCCCAAAATTACCACACAACAACCACCCTGCTCTACCAGATTCACATATGGAACCCAAATCAATCACTACCCTAATTTCCAAATGTGATATAGAATTATAGATCTCACTGTGCGAGTTCTAAAATATAAACCCTTACATGGAGATAAGCAGATTGTGATAGAGAATCTGCCACCAAATTAAGGAGAAGATTCTCATTACTTCTCCAAATCAGAACCAGATATATTCAAGCCCCTCATTTTTTCCCTCCTCGAATGAAATTTCTGAAACCATTCAGATCCACTGAAACTCAATCCCATTTGCTTCCATACATTCATGATTCATGAACACTGAAAAACTTGTAAAACCCAACAAAAAAAACCTGTCTTTTTCTCTCTAGGTGACCAGAGATACCCACCACCCACCACCAGATCTTGAATTTTATACAGTCATATATTTATATATAGACAAAACCCCAGTTGGGTTAGTGTGTGCTATCACAAACCCACCACCCAACTAGCTCGCTCGCTCCAATGGAATAGCAGCCCACCTTTGGTTATAAAGAACACTTCTTTGAGTTCTCCACATTCACCAACCCCCTCTCTGTTTTCCAAAACAGAGTCGGTCGTGTTCTTCTTCATCTTAACTATTCCAATGGAGCGTGCTCGGCGATTGGCCAACCGGGCTTTCGTGAAGCGCTTGGTTTCCGAAGCCAAGCAGTTTCGCCAGAATGAGACCTCCTCTGCTCTGCTCGGCTCTTCCTCCCCTGTTATGTTCACACCTTCAAGGTACGTTTCTTCATTGTCCTCATTCATCCGCACAAATCCCAGATCAGATTCATTGCTAGGTAGCAAAGCCGGCATTGCCGGGTCACAACAGACCCGGTCCATTGCCGTTGAGGCCTTGAAGAGCAGTGACACCTTCGCTCGCCGACATAACTCTGCCACCCCAGAAGAGCAGACCAAAATGGCTGGGCTTTGTGGCTTCGACAGCCTCGATTCTCTTATCGACGCCACCGTGCCGAAATCGATTCGTCTTGAATCGATGAAGTTCTCTAAGTTCGATGAGGGGCTGACAGAGAGCCAAATGCTTGAGCACATGAAAGTTCTGGCGTCTAAGAACAAGTTGTTTAAGTCTTATATTGGGATGGGGTACTATAACACTTATGTTCCACCTGTAATTTTGAGGAACATAATGGAGAATCCGGCTTGGTATACACAGTACACTCCTTACCAGGCTGAGATTGCTCAGGGGAGGCTTGAGTCTTTGCTCAATTTCCAGACCTTGATCACTGACCTTACTGGTCTTCCTATGTCGAATGCTTCATTACTTGATGAGGGCACTGCTGCTGCTGAGGCAATGGCGATGTGTAACAATATTCAAAAGGGGAAGAAGAAGACTTTTGTTATTGCTAACAATTGTCACCCCCAGACTATTGATATTTGCAAGACTAGAGCTGATGGTTTCGATCTTAAGGTGGTGACTGCGGATCTTAAGGACATTGATTACAAGAGTGGTGATGTTTGTGGTGTGCTTGTTCAGTATCCGGGGACTGAGGGTGAGGTGTTGGACTATGGGGAGTTTATTAAGAATGCTCATGCTAATGGGGTGAAGGTTGTGATGGCGTCTGATCTGTTGGCATTGACACTTTTGAAGCCGCCGGGTGAGTTGGGGGCGGATATTGTGGTGGGTTCCGCACAGAGGTTTGGTGTGCCGATGGGGTATGGAGGTCCTCATGCAGCATTCCTGGCCACATCTCAGGAGTACAAGAGGATGATGCCTGGAAGAATTATTGGTGTAAGTGTTGATTCTTCGGGGAAGCCTGCACTGCGTATGGCCATGCAGACAAGGGAGCAACATATCAGAAGGGACAAGGCTACCAGCAACATTTGCACTGCTCAGGTACAATACTACTTGGCTTGAACTTGTTTTATGATCTTTATTAGTGCCGGGTTGATTTAAGTTTACAGTTAGCTTATAGTATTCTTAGCATGATTTTTGTGTTATAAGTCGTCAGCTCACTATTGTTGTTGGCAGCAGTTTAGCATATTTGATTTAAATTGGTGATTTTGTTTATTCTATAGGCGTTACTTGCAAACATGGCTGCTATGTATGCTGTGTATCATGGACCTGAAGGCCTTAAAACCATTTCCCAAAGGGTACATGGTCTTGCTGGGGCCTTTGCAGTTGGACTAAAGAAACTTGGGACAGTGGAAGTTCAGAGCCTTCCCTTCTTTGACACTGTCAAGGTAACGGTTGGTGATGCACATGCAATTGCTGACGCTGCAGTCAAGAATGGAATTAACTTGAGAGTACTGGACTCAAAAACTGTAAGTTCATTTCTATTTATGCATCACATATTTTGCTAAGAGGTCTCCAGGGTTTAATGCTCTACTGGATGAGATTGCTGAAATACTTGACTACCTTTCAGATCACTGTTTCGTTTGATGAAACAACTACCTTGGAGGATGTTGATCAACTTTTCAAAGTTTTTGCTTTGGGCAAGCCTGTGAGTACTTTCAGACTTTTATAGGCAGAAGGTCTTTGCAATGGTTATAAACTGAATCCATTGAAGTAATAACTTTCTTTGTACTGTCAGGTCTCTTTTACTGCCGCATCTCTTGCACCAGAAGTTCAGACCGCTATCCCTTCTGGACTAGCAAGGGAGACCTCATATCTTACTCACCCAATCTTCAACTCGTATGTCCCTTAGCAGCTATCTGAATTCCCAGAATCTACTATTAATAAACTCCCCTGATTTTTAATTGCCCTCTATTAGGTATCATACTGAGCATGAGTTGCTGCGATACATTCACAAGCTGCAGTCGAAGGATCTTTCTTTATGCCACAGTATGATTCCATTGGGATCCTGTACAATGAAATTGAATGCAACAACTGAAATGATGCCAGTTACATGGCCTAGTTTCTCAGACCTTCATCCTTTTGCCCCCACAGAACAAGCTGAGGGTTATCAGGTATTTATGAATATTTAATTGCTATTAAATTCAACAATGTTGCAACTATTTATATTCTGTAAGTTCTTTTTCCTTCATCCTAATAAATTATTGATATTTTGTCTTGTCCAATAATAAAACACAGGAAATGTTCACAAATTTGGGTGATCTATTGTGTACCATCACTGGGTTTGACTCTTTCTCGTTGCAACCTAATGCTGGAGCTTCTGGAGAGTATGCTGGACTGATGGTTATTCGTGCCTATCATTTTGTACGGGCACACTGAGCCTTCATATTTCCCTCTTTCTAATATATATCAGAAGCGTGTGGTGTCAAGCGAAATAAGCAATTTAACTTTGGTCCTTTGAGGCTATGACCTACATTTTATTCTCCTAACTAAGCATTCACTAATACCACTGTAGGCAAGAGGGGATCACCACCGCAATGTGTGTATTATACCTGTTTCTGCACACGGTACAAATCCTGCTAGTGCTGCCATGTGTGGAATGAAAATTGTCACTATCGGAACTGATGCTAAGGGTAACATCAACATTGCTGAGCTGAAGAAGGCTGCTGAAGCAAACAAGGACAACCTATCAGCTCTTATGGTAAGCATCCTATTCTGGAAGAGGTTTATTAGGATAGGGAAATTATGTACGTCAACAGCCATTTGACCATACTTCAAATTCCAGGTGACATATCCTTCAACTCATGGAGTGTATGAAGAAGGTATTGATGAGATCTGTAAGATAATTCATGACAATGGAGGTCAAGTATACATGGATGGAGCTAACATGAATGCACAGGTCTGTATGTCATCTATTTCTCTGTAAAGGTTATGTTATGGTTGATTTTAGTCTGCTAACTGAAAATCATCTGGTGTTAGATTTAAGTTGTATGGTTGGACTAGACCTTGCAGAATTAGACTAAATTTAGCTAGTCACATACAAGAACTAACTTCTAGCAACAAATGTTTTATTGGACTAAATTTTTTTCATTATGGTTAATCTAACAAAGTTATTGGTTATTACAGGTGGGTCTGACAAGCCCGGGTTGGATTGGAGCTGATGTCTGCCATCTCAACCTCCATAAGACATTTTGCATTCCACACGGAGGCGGTGGTCCTGGCATGGGTCCTATTGGTGTGAAGGCTCACTTGGCACCATACTTGCCCTCCCATCCTGTGGTATAATTCTCTTTACATTTTGAATATTTCATGTAATTCTTCCCTAGTAATGTGAATCTTAGCAAATACAAGATTCATGAATTCTGGAGCATATTTTACCTGAATGCATTTCACAATTTCATGATGATTATCATTGGCTGTGTAGTTTCATCAGTGAATAATTAAGTTTCCAACTTCTCTGCAAAAATTGAAGGTACCTACCGGTGGAATTCCTGCACCTGAAAAGTCTCAGCCACTTGGTACCATCTCCGCAGCACCTTGGGGATCTGCACTTATTTTGCCAATCTCGTATACTTATATCGCTATGATGGGTTCCAAGGGACTCACTGACGCATCAAAGATAGCAATTCTGAATGCAAACTACATGGCAAAGCGCTTGGAGGTACATGCTTGTTGTGCCTTCAATTTATTTCTAAGTTTTTGAAGCCTAAAAAGAGGATCAGCATAGAAATATTAGTTATCTGGGTATCTTCTAGGTTAGATCTGCTCTGTTTTCTCATCTTGTGCTGTTACTTTTTTAACAGAACTATTACCCCATTCTTTTCCGTGGTGTCAATGGAACCGTTGCCCATGAGTTCATTGTTGACTTGAGAGGCTTTAAGGTACATATATTTTTAATCTGTTCTTCAATTTGCTCATGAAGTTCACCTTTCATCTAACTGAACTCTACCTTTTTCATTTGCAGAATACTGCTGGAATAGAGGCAGAAGATATTGCCAAGCGTCTGATGGACTACGGATTCCACGGACCAACAATGTCATGGCCAGTTCCTGGCACTCTCATGATTGAACCAACAGAAAGTGAAAGCAAGGTACACCCCAGATAAATGAACTTTTTGTCTGCTGTTTCCTAATGGTTTATAACTTCATAATAACTCGAACGGTATATGCAGGCTGAGTTGGACAGGTTTTGTGATGCTCTTATCTCCATCAGAGAAGAGATTGGCCAGATCGAGAAAGGAAAAGCTGATATTCACAACAACGTCCTGAAGGTGAGAAAACACTCATTTCTTCTACAAGGCTATCAACAGAATAGCATTGGCAACTACATTTTTACTAGGGCTAAACTAGTAGCACATTGGTACTTCAAATATAAAGCAAAAACACTAAAACGTGTGAATGCAGGGAGCTCCTCATCCACCATCGCTGCTCATGGGAGACACATGGTCAAAGCCATATTCCCGGGAATATGCAGCCTTCCCAGCTTCATGGCTTCGTTCTTCGAAGTTCTGGCCTACCACAGGTATGCAATTTACACAGAAAGAACTTCTATGTTAGCATAGGAACTAGCACTGCAAAGTGTTTGTTCTGCATTCACTTTTTTGTTGCCTTGATCCACAATCCGATTGATGTCGAATCTTGTTGACTATTATATCAGGACGTGTTGACAATGTGTATGGTGACCGCAATCTCATCTGCACTCTTCAACCAGAGCCAGTGGAGGAAGCAGCAGCAGCCACTGCTTAGTCTTCAGCTCGATCCAATCCTGGTCGTCGCCGCTAAAGTCTGATCACGGATAGCCCAACTGAATGTCACATCTTCCCTTCCCTTCACAAAGAAAAGAAATCATCATCTCCTTCCACATTCCCACGTTGTATATAATTTTCTCCATATCTAAATACACGTACAGCTCGCCATAGCTGGTGACATTCATTTCCCTATTATGATGATGACGATTAGCTTTTCTAATAACAGCTGCTGTTGCTATTTGCAACTCAGATGTTGTAATTATAATTTTCGCTTCTTTTCATTCATAATAAAAAGAAAAAGAAAAAAGGGAGACAGATTCATATCATGTCTATGGTTTTCATGACTTTGGAATAGTCTCCAAGCCTTTGTTTTTGATCATCACGTCGGTCTTTTATCCAACCAAATAAGAGACAGAATAGTCCCACCTGCACCATTAGCATTAATTAAAGATTATTTAGCTACAATACAATACTATTACCAGTTAGCTCAGCTTGCGTGTGAAAGATTTAAAAAACACAATGAGGAATTTAAACGGTGGTAGTCAATTTCAGAACTCTGTTTTTTAGATTTTATTTCAACGGATAAACAACTTGTATCCTGTAATAGGTCGATCGTGAGTTCAATTCATAACGTTCTATTTATATAGGAAAAAACTATGCTACTGCACCAAATGATACTTGATTATACTGTTGCGTAGTTTTAAAGAAATCTAATATATTTAGGCAAAAACGATAAAATCTCTAAAATAATACTAGGATTTATGAAACATGGAGCGTATATGAACTTAGATATGGATTCGCTACAATAGGAGTATGTAACTTATGATGCACCCGGCCTCCCCATTCCCCACATTCTGTATGAACTTCGACAGCAAGGTTTGACTTTGGACCATCAATCGTGATCAAGGATCGCATAGCGACGTATTTACGAATATTTGAATACTCATCTGACCTCTTTCTATCCGTCTTACTCTACTAATGGTTATTAACTAGAGATAGAAAATTGATGAACAAGATAAGATGGGTGATTTGGTTTAAAGGAGAGGATAATAGTGTGTATAATGTTTGTGGTGACCAAAAAGTCACCAAGATATGACTCCTATTTTACCTTTTATGAAGCCTAGGTTTAATACCGGTAAACAATATGTATGACACCGAACATTGAATCTTATTATATAAAAGTCGTGTGATTCTCAATTTTATTATGAATCTCATCATATCTGTATTGTTTATATTTTTTGTTTTCTTTATATTTTTACCTAAAGTGATCAAAGACATGTATTATGTATAAGTGTCATCTTTATCAAACAATGAATCAGATTGTGCAAAAGTTGCCTAATTTTCAATTGTATAACATTCTAACCATGTAAACGATCGCTCATCTCATGTGTTTTTATTATAATTTTGGTGAAAACAATCATAAACTGAAATTCAAAACCTCACTGACCACCGACTCGCGCACTTATCCGTTTCGCACCTCAGATTCACAAAAAACGTTAAAAAATTCAGTTACGTGTTTACCACCGCCGAACTCACTTTGCAGTTGTCGATATTTAAAATCTCATTTGTCATCCCATTGTATCTACAAACCATAAATACAACATCATCACAGTTTTTCCGGTCATTATATATCACACTAGAAACCCCATCCCAAATGAAGCATTGAGCATTTGAGCCTTCCCTAGTTCTCTTACCAAAAACCCATCTTTGCTACTACTAGGGGAGGCAACAAGACCCCAACCACTTGATCATCTCCATCACATCACAACACTCAACGGTGTATGATCCAAGTCCACGGGAAGGGAGTGTGGAGGAGCACAGCAGAGTAGACTGTGGGAGAGAGTCCTTGACTTGTTGGGGCCGGATTAGTTTAATCTTTTCCTGATTAACTGGTTGGATTAGTTTAATCACAGAGGGGGGTTTATACAGGGAAGAGCGTGTTCGTGTTGGAGGGAATGGGCTAAGAAGAGAGAGAGAGAGAGAGCGGTTAAAACTTAACAAAGTCCCTCCTCCTCCTTCTCTTTCTTTCTCTCTCTAAAAAGTGGTGGTAGCTTGACGAAGAAGGGTGCGCAGGTTAAGCGAATCTGCTTTGTTTCTAGTGGGCGCAGCTTAGTTAATTACACACAAAGACAAAGCCAGAGAGGTTTTCAGTTTTTCCAATTTTTCATTTTTTTAATTTCCATTGATGATCTTCGATGTCGAAGATGAAGCACCTGCTAAGAAAGCTTCACATCGGCAGCGGGGGGCTCAACGACCACCAGGCCGCGGCGCCGAGTCCGGTGGCGAATCTCAACCCGGCCGCGTCGTCTCCCGCGTCGTCGTCGTCGGGCTCGACGGCGGCAATGGGGAGAAACGCCTCGGCGGTGGAGTCGGTGAGTGATCGGGGGTCGGGCGACGGCGGGGGGAGCGGTAGTGGCGGAGGAGGCGTGGATTTCAATTTCTTGGAGGAGGAGTTTCAGGTCCAGTTGGCGCTTGCGATTAGCGCTTCCGATCCCGATTCCCGCGACGACCCCGAGACGGCTCAGATCGACGCCGCCAAGCGGATTAGCCTCGGCTGCGCCGCCTCGTCGCGAGCCGACACTCAGGCGCCGTTTCAGATGCTTTCGCTTCGCTACTGGGTATGCTCTTCTCCAATGTACTGAATTTGTTAGGGTTTGTGATTTTGATGCATTTTGACGAGCTTATCTTGGAGTGGAATTAAGTTTTGTTTGATACTAGTCATTTGCATTTGGTAGCTGAGATATCAATGGGGTTAGGATTATGGTCAAATGGAGTTGCATAGCTGAATTATGCATTACGGTTCCATTTTTAGTAAAGAATATCCTGATTTAACCATTTAGGTGTGTGCCTGATTTAACCATGGTTCTTTAGTATTTTGTTAATTTTGTTTTTATGTGATGATGCAGAGTCATAATGTTGTAGATTATAATGAAAAAGTGGTGGATGGATTTTATGACGTTTATGGAATTACCTCGAATTCGTTTAGACAAGGGAAGATGCCATTGTTGGAGGAATTTAGAGCCGTGTCGGTTTCAGATAATGTGGACTACGATGTCATATTAGTAAACCGGATGGTTGATGCCGAACTGCAACAACTTGAGAAAAGAGCATATGCTGCATCTCTAGAGTCGGGAATTTCTCAACATGGTCTACTTTTAAGTGGCTTGATTCAGAAGATTGCTGATATTGTTGTGGATAGAATGGGTGGTCCAGTTGGAGATGCAGATGAAATTTTGAGAAGGTGGAAAGTAAGGAGGCATGAGCTAAGGAGTTCAATGAACACTATCATTCTTCCCCTTGGACTAATTGATGTTGGACTCTCACGCCACAGGGCCCTGCTCTTTAAGGTTGTGACAGTTTTAATCTCACCTTAATTGTCAAACTGAATTATGGGCAAACTATGTGAACCATTTAACTTATCTAGCATGTTGCTTACGTTTTGTCAAAATCTGTCATGGTTCCATTTCTTTTTCCATTGGCAATAACGTTCTGTTATAGAAAGATCTTAGGAAGGTTTTCTAGGCCATTGCAGGAATTTTGCCGTTGTTAATATTTTCTTGCCTCTGGTTTTAGGTACTAGCTGATAAGATAAATCTTCCATGTATGCTGGTCAAAGGTAGCTACTACACTGGTACTGATGATGGAGCTGTAAACTTGATTAAAATTGATAGTGGAATTGGAAGGTAATGTCCTCTAACTCTAAATCTTCTTGATGCATAAATTTCTAGTGAGTTTGGTTTGTTTAGTTTTGTGTTTTACATATTCTCTGCATTATTGCTCACCAATATGCCGATGTAGGTATAACTGTTACGATATTTACTATCATGTTTAAATGAGGATAATATAATCAAATGTGCATGCACTTTGTTTTTGCCTTGCTTGTACATTTCCATTTCCATTTTAATCAGATTAAGGTGATTGATGCATGCTAAAGATTTTCTGAAACTGTTGTTGATCTGAGTGAATATGTTTGCCGCGCTATGCAGTGAGTATATCATTGATCTGATGGGTGCTCCTGGAACACTAATTCCTGCTGAGGTACCTACTAGTCAGCTCCCAAATTCTTTTTTTGCCATAAGGAGCTTTCAAGATCCCACAGAAATGCCCACAGAGATGCCCAAAGATATGTTGTTACTACAACCTGAGGGAACTGGAATGTCGGCAGCTCCATCCAGTCTTGAAAGAGCTTCCACATTTGGCAGCTCTAGGTCAGAAGAAGCATCATATGCCGGTGTTCACACAAAAGATGACCAAAGAAGCGTCACTGAAGAAAATCAAATTGAGAATCTTAAAAGTGACCTTGAGATTCCTCTTAAAAGTAAATCATGTGAAAGTTCATCAGGCGCATCTGGGAAAGCTGCATCTGCGCAAAAACGGAAAGTGAAAAATGTATCCAAGTATGTCATCAGTGCTGCAAAGAACCCAGAATTTGCACAGAAACTACATGCTGTCTTGTTGGAGAGTGGCGCATCACCTCCTCCAGACTTATTTTCAGATATGAATCCTCAATATCTGAATGAAGGTAAATTGCTTGGACAAATACATGCAGATGGGGAACTTGTAGATGATGGGGTTCATGATTATCTGGTTAAACTATTATCAAGCAGTGACCAATCTTCTGCTGTGGAGTTAGCAGAGCAACGGAATGTGTGGCGGAGCAATTCTTTTCCATCTGATAACGTTGATGAGGGCTTTGTAATGGTTTCTGGCCAGAATAGTGAAGCAACTCAGATTGGTGCTATAAATTCAGATCCTGCTCTTGGTAATCCCCCAAGGATGAATTCAGAAGCTTTTCATGAGGAGAAAATTGATGATCTATCTATGGTTTTTGGAACAAGTTCTGCTAATAATCAATTGGGCAAAGAATCTGTTGCTCAATCAACGCAAACTGCAAATAGCAGGCTGTGTGCTGCTTGGGATAGTCACGCTGATAGGTACCCGCCTCTGGGAGAAGTTGCGGAGTGGGAAATCCTATGGGAGGATCTTCAGATTGGAGAGCGCATTGGAATTGGTAAGAACCTATGTGCTCAAATCTCACATATGCTCTTAGAAATGGGCTCACATGATTTTATTATCTTACAGGCTCATATGGTGAGGTTTATCATGCGGATTGGAATGGCACTGTAAGTATTCCCCATAGTGCTCATTTTTAATCTTATTCCTTGTTATTGGTTACACATGTAATTAATGGGCAAAATTATGTCAACGGTTTGATCACAACCAAATGCTAAAATTTGCAACACTCTTTTTTGAAATATTACAATAATAATAATAATTATTCTGTCCAAAGATGATAGTAATGATGAGCTTTATATCATCATATTTAGCTTGTAGGTTTCCTCTTTGAACGAGAACTGTTGTTGGCATTACCACATTAAACTGATAATTTAGCGTGACAATGGTTCTTTTATTGGATACTTGTTTATAGACCTGTGTTGACTTTTGAATTACAGGAAGTAGCTGTGAAGAAATTTTTGGATCAAGATTTTTCGGGTGATGCATTGGTTCAGTTTAGATGTGAAGTAAGCAGCCAAACCTAAAGAAAAGCAAGCCTTGACTTTTTCTATATCATATTTGATGATTTATATAAGCCTAAGATAGAAGTTGGTTTTGATATCCGTGTTTCCCTGCTTGTTTCTGCAGGTAGAGATCATGTTAAGACTTAGACATCCAAATGTCGTCCTTTTCATGGGTGCTGTTACTCGCCCTCCCCATTTCTCCATCCTGACAGAGTTTCTTCCCAGGTTGATTTATAATTCTGATATATATTATAAGATAAATCCAACTTGTCTTTTCTACTAAAAACATGAGAAGCTGCCATCGAGTCTTTTCGATACCTGTACTGTCTTATTCTCTTGACTTGACACTTATACATTTACTGGGTACAGGGGCAGTTTATACAGATTACTGCATCGTCCAAATTCTCAGCTTGATGAAAAGAGGCGAATGCGAATGGCTCTTGATGTGGTAAAAACCTTCATTTGTTTATCTATGTTTATTTTTTCATTACTCTGGTCTTGTTTTGATTTCTGAAAGCAAATCTCCCTTGTTTATGCAGGCGAAGGGAATGAATTACCTCCACACCAGCAATCCTACTGTTGTGCATCGTGACCTTAAGTCTCCAAATCTCCTTGTTGATAAGAATTGGAATGTGAAGGTCAATTTCAGAACCATTCTTCCATTTTCAAGTTCTTCAGTTTCTATTCTTTCTTCTTCACTCTAGATAGAATGAAATATCTACCTATGGCAGGTTCATCTTCCCCCTCCTAAATATCTTGTTTGTTTCACTGCAGGTTTGTGACTTTGGGTTGTCACGTACGAAGCACCACACTTATCTCTCCTCAAAGTCCACTGCTGGAACGGTAATAATTGTTAAAAATGAATTTATATCCATCTTTTTACCCCCTCATCTAGGTGTGACCTTTTTGATGGTCTCTCTGTTTAAAGAAGAAAACTCTAATAGATACATTTTTGTTATATATGCTGATTGTGTACTGTTGGGAGTGCAGCCGGAATGGATGGCACCGGAAGTTTTAAGGAATGAATTAGCTAACGAGAAGTAAGTTGCTTGAAGGTGGTTTAGCTTGGACATTTTACACTCTTCAGCCTTCATTACAATCAACTTTGCTTGCTTGCAGGTGTGATGTGTACAGTTTTGGTGTAATACTATGGGAATTGACTACTTGCTGTATCCCATGGAAAGGATTGAACCCAATGCAGGTTGTTGGAGCTGTTGGATTCCAAAATAGGCGTCTTGAAATTCCCGATGATGTTGACCCGGTGGTTGCTGAGATAATACGTGATTGTTGGCAAACGTAAGTTTCAAACTCTATATACAAACAATGGGGTTGAGAAATAGTGAATCTCAGGGGCCAGCATATTACAACAGTCGGACATATGATGTATTTAGTCTGATTACCACTGTTTTGGTTTTTTCTGCAGAGAGCCAAATTTACGGCCTTCTTTCTCGCAGCTCATGGTTCGACTCAAGCGTCTTCAACGGTTTGTTGGAAGAACGAACTCTGCAAATCAAGTGACTTGATAACCCAAAAAAAAAAGAAAAAAAGTTCACTGTAGAAAATAATTGAAATTGTGAAATTGTTCCTTGTCTCGAAGAGCCAGGGCAGCGGAAGTTTTTCTCTTCGATGCAAAGGAAGTAGAGAATGCAGGATTGGGGAAGTGTTGGCTCAGTCGAAGTGGGGGCTCAGCACAGCCAAAATGAAGATCAGTCTTTATTGAACAGAGTGGATATCCTCCTAATTAGAACTGCACAAGGGCAGTGGAGGTGTGCCATTGAAGACCAGTCTTCAGTAGTGATAGTAAGGTTGTATCTGCCAAATTGTAAGAAATTTCCTGAAAAGAAAAGTAGGAGAAAAAAAAAAACTGAAAAAAGAAAGGAAGAAAGAAATTAATAATTCTTAATTGTATTACTGTAGAGGTCCTATTTGGGAATTGTAAACATATGATCTCTGCATGTTATTGTGAAAAGAGCAAGTACATTTGGAAGAAAAAGAAACGAGGAAAAAAAAAAATAGTGAAGTACTTATGTGCACTGTCATTTTTCCGGTCTAAATCATAACACTAGTCGTATGACTCGTATCAAGTAAACAGCAAGTGCGGTTTGTGGTTCACCGTTATATACCGGCTTCATACCAGGTAACAGGTGACAAGTGTGTTTTGTGGTTCATCATTGTATCGATATTAATCTTAAACAGACGTGTCAACGATATCTGAAATAGACTAATTCGATTATAAGTAGATTAGTTCCGTTACGAAATCCACGTATAATAATAAGTTTTCTTGAAAAGAAATCCTTTGAAATAATTAGAAGTTGGAACAAGTTGCCAAAAATATCTGGAAATTGGATGGATAAAGATAGAGAGCAAGTGAAACAGACAGTGGAGAGTGAGGCCATGGCCACTGCACTTCTTCTACACACAACCCCGAACTTCCTCTCCCCAATTTCTCCAACCCGAATCCCCAGACTCCACCGCCGCCACCTCCACCGCTACTGCACCAAAAAACCCAAAATACCCTCGTCGTTCCGAAACGGCGGCCCGGCAGAAACAGAGTGCCCTGTTCCGCTGGAGCAGCAGCCCATAAACGAGTACCAGAA
This sequence comes from Fragaria vesca subsp. vesca, assembly GCF_000184155.1. Taxonomy (NCBI): domain Eukaryota; kingdom Viridiplantae; phylum Streptophyta; class Magnoliopsida; order Rosales; family Rosaceae; genus Fragaria; species Fragaria vesca. The sequence continues at coordinate 20,471,114 of NC_020492.1, read as the reverse complement.
CCTCTCCAGCTCCTTCCCCTTCTCGTGGGCCTCCGGCGACCTCGTGGAGTACTGCTCTCGCCTGATCGCCACCGGCGCCTCCTTCGCGCTCTTCGTGGGCCTCCCCGTCGCGTCCTTCGGCGTCTTCGGGGCCCAGTCGGAGCCGCTGAAGCAGTCTCTCTACGCTGTTTCCAGTGGCTTCCTGGTGGTCACTCTCGCCGTCGTGAGGATGTACCTCGGTTGGGCTTACGTCGGCAACCGCTTGCTTAGTGCCACCGTTGAATGTAATTACATATTTTCTCCTTGATTTCATGCTAATTTCGATTTTGCTATCATGGATTAACAGTTGGTTTGCTTCTTAAATCACAGACGAAGAGACTGGGTGGTATGATGGTCAGGTACGTAGAATTCATATAGTCTAGCTTTCCTCTTTGGTTTGGGAAAGCTAAAGCTACTTAAATTTTAGTGTTCAGAAATGTAATTGCTTCAGAAAAGGTCTGATTATTGATTTTCTAAGCAGATATGGGTCAAGACTGCTGAGGTTTTGGCGCGCGATCGCCTTCTTGGTTCATTTTCTGTGAGTGATTCATGGATAATTGGATATTGAACAGATTATGCAACTGCATTAGCATTTCTTGAAAGACAATATGTTGAACTCTACAACAGTTGCCTGTTATGTATGGATTGTTTGGATGTTTAAGTGATCACTTGTGTGAATTTGGTTGAACAGGTGAAGCCGGTGTTGAGCAGATTGAAGGTAACACTGGTGACTCTTGCAGCATCAATACTTGCATGCGTTGTTGTCCTCCTTTACATCGATGGAGGCCAGATTCAAGAAGCAGAGAATCGGGTTATACGGGGAGTTTACAACGATGATTCTGCAAGATCGTTCGAGCCAGATGCATTTTGTGGTGGTGATCCTGCTCCTCCCCAATAACAATGTCGCAGGCAGTGCGCCTAGAATACTAGTATATAACCCTCTTGTTGTACATAAAATATAAATAGCTTTATCTTGTACTTTTCCCCTGCATATTGTAATGATAAACAGATTCAAAATGAATGGAGAATGAGAGTTTTACCATGTTACCTCTTTTAAGCAAACTTGTAGCTCGAGAATTAAGTTGCTGCAGGATGAAGACTGCAAGAGTTGAAGCCAAAAGTGAAAGATGCTCAAGCAGAATGTGCAACTATCGCTAGACACCACATGCATCTATAGCTTAAACTCCAACTCACTTCTGTGCCAATCAATCTTACTTTCTGCCTAGCAAAGGTCTAAATTAAACGCATCCGTAAACATTCATTTTTGACCCAATGGTTACAAACTTCTACATAAAATTCGACAATCACAATCTTAACGTTGTTGCTTGGGAACGGTCTTGGTTCCTTCCCATTGATATGCTCTTCTCAAACTCATCATTGATTAATTCCATATTTTGTAACTGCTTGTGTTTCGTATTGTTCTCTGCAAATTAAAATCTTCAAAGGAAATACACTTTGTTGGTGCGGGTTTCCATTTTGAATGTTCAACACATGATAGTTATGTGTTTATTTAACATCATGTGTTTTGATGATTATGTGGATCATAAATATTTGATTTAAGATTGCTACTAAAGCAATATCTCACTGATTTCTCTTGTTCCAAGTGTTTTGATTTCGTTCTACATTGGTTATTATATTCAGAGATATTAGAGGATATTAAAATCTTTATCTACTAATGACAAGTAGTTAGCACACTCACCACTAGTAAAACATGTTAATTTGCAAATCGTACTTTGTTGAAACTAGAAATACAAAAACAACGAAGTCAATAGGTAACTCTTTTTTCCTAGTGTCTCCACGGCACGCCCTGTTATTCGCATGTTTCAGAAAACCTTTCATTAATACTTTTTCTCCCTGACGTCAGTTGTTGTTCAATCACTATTACTAATTATGAAATAAACAATCTCATAGATATGACTTATTTAGATCAAATAAGGTTACTCAATTGAAACAACAATTTCATACATTTAAAGGAATTTCTATAAATAATAACAAGAAATTGATTTTTGTAAGTTGTATCTAAGACTAAAATTCGAGTCTTCGAAATTTAATTGAACGGTAATTTCTAATAAAAGAGATTTGCTTTTAAACCGTTCACATGTAAAGAACTTATGGATTCATGATTTATAATTTCATATGCTTGTTGGTGAGCTCAAGAAACCAACAGAGCAAGGAAAAGAAATTACATGGCAAAGAAAATTAATAGTGGGCCTACTGGGGGACTGAATCTCACAGAGGTTCATGCACCTTCTCCCAATCTCCCCTGCTTCAGTTCCAAAACAAGAAAAAGAAGAGAGTTTTTAAAGCAATTAAATTCAGTGGATTTTCCAGTCAAAATACAATTAACCAGCTTGACAAGGATGAATAACAACAACAGCAAGAGTAGTTCATATTCTCTTCCTTTTCTTCCTCTTCACCTTCTTCATCATATATTCCTTACAACCCCACACTTTTACTTCACAGGAGCTGTTCTTCTCATATTCCTGCCCAGCTATCATCAATCTATACAGGTTAGTACTCTGTAGCATCGAATCTTTTCTTAAAGCTTGAATCTTTGATGACCCAAATGCATTGCTTATGGTTTTGATATTCTTTTTTGAATGTATCTAATAGATTTGATGGAAAATCCATTTTGGGTATAGCCTGGTAAGCAAGATGAACTTTGGAAATGCATCAAAAATTGAAACTTTGAGCCACCCATATGTTGTATTCAAGCATGGTTGATGTCATTTGATGTTTCCCAGCATATTTTCACATTGCTGGAAGCAAATTTTCTCTGCTGAGTTAAATTCCACAACTTGGGGTGATTTAGGGGAGCAATGCATTGTTAAAGATCGAACCTTTAAAATTGATGTTAGATTTTGAACAATTTCATAACCCTTATTGAGATTGTTGTGCTTAGTACCTCTGATTTGGTTTCCTTGCATTCCAGATTAAGAATTTCGTGTTGTTCTCTAATAAGCATTTGCATTGTGTTTATGGCAGAATGAACTGAGTTGCTTACTGTACAGTGTGAGTCCCATTATGATGTTTCTCCATAAGATATTAGAGAAAGCAAATGCATCGTAGTAGAGTTCCTGTAATGGAGATAAAGAAAGCTTATGATATTGAACAGCTGCGCTCAACGCAGAGTATTCAGCATGAGTTGTGGCCTCTTGATGACATTGATCCAAAGAAGGCAAAGTTCCCCTGTTGTTTGGTTTGGACTCCTCTCCCTATCGTCTCTTGGTTGGCACCATTTGTTGGACATGTTGGCATTTGCAGGGAGGATGGTGCTATTTTAGATTTTGCAGGCTCCAATTTTGTGAATGTTGATGATTTTGCATTTGGTGCCGTTGCTAGGTATCTCCAACTTGATAGAAAACAGGTAGTGTTTGATATGCCACTTCTTTTCAAATATGTACGAACAATCAATTGAAGATTGGGAAAGTCGTGCATATGTTTCAGAACATATGTGCTTGTTGTGGAAGAGAGAATTAGGGTTCAACTTGCTAACCAAATGTTCCTTTTTGTCTATATTGCTGAAAACAGTGTTGTTTTACCCCAAATCTGGGTGGCCACACTTGCAAGCATGGCTACAAGCATGCAGAGTTTGGGACTGCACTCACCTGGGATGATGCCCTGCAATCAAGCACTCGCTACATTGAGCACAAAACCTACAACATCTTCACTTGCAATTGCCACTCATTCGTAGCAAACTTTTTGAATCGGATATGCTATGGTGGATCAATGAATTGGAACATGGTGAATGTGGCGGCTTTAGTACTGCTGAAGGGGCATTGGGTTGATGCCTTTTCTGTCTTGAAGTCATTCCTCCCTTTTCTACTTGTGCTCTGTCTAGGTGTTTTCATGGTTGGATGGCCATTCATGGTGGCGCTTTTCTCCTTCTCTTCTCTCCTTTTGCTGTGGTTTGTACTTGGTTCTTATTGTCTTAAGACCTTGTTAGACTGCTAGTAATTTCTTGTTTTGAGTGGGGGGAACAATTTTGAACAGTTTATTGAATAAATATGTGAAATGTCTTTAGTTCCTGCTACAGGTTGGATATATACAACTCGAAGCAAATGTATTTGACATGGTGAATCAATTAGACATTGACTTTGGATCATTTCTAGCTATGATTATGAACTAAGGATACCTCTGGGCTCTTGCTGCTAGCCAGACTTCAGTATTAGACGGTTTAGAAACACTTGGACAGTCAGAATCATACGGCTCTGATTATCATTTATGGTTTTGGGCGTTTTTTTTCCCGGATTTAACATGCCTTTGTTTTAATTTATATGAACACAATGTGTTGCAAGTAACCTTTCATATGATGTAACCGAAGAACAGGAGCTACAAACTTGCATGCTCTCAGTCCCCCCAGATTTAATCAAATTGTTACAGCAATACTGGAGTAAAAAAAAAAAAAAAACACACATTCCATCAAAACTGTAAGCACTGCCAAAATTATGTCTATAATTTTATCAGATGAAAGCGCCTGGTACAGTTTATCAGATGAAAGCGCCTGGTATATTGAAAAACACCAGTTCAACATATTAGACCAGCAACAAACAGCTCTGCCCCTTGCGTTTATCTGCACACCATGACGTTTCAGAAAATTATCTCATGCTCCATATTTGGGGGCCTTCCAAAGTTTGAAGGCTACTTCGTGCAGAAATCTATCTGCGGGTATTACAAGATTTCCACCATGCTGCATACCAAAGAATGAAGTCTCACATGTAAAGATGGACCAAGGTTTTGTCAATGAAGTAAATCCAAAATGTAAAACTCATTTCGTAAATTGATGGCATGCATACATTACATTTAAAATGAAGCATCTTACGAATTCAGGGTAATTTTTCTTTTTAACATAGAAGGTGATTTCACTGCTTTCTTATAATAACTCACAGAAAAGTACTAGATCATGCGTTGTTTAATTTGCATAGACTTGAAAGAAGCTGATCATTTCATTTTGTTCTTAACCATTACATTCATAAAAGTGAGCCACGAAGACAGAAGAAGCAAAATACAAAACTAAAACATAGAACCAAACAAAGCTTTATTAGGTGTTAGGAGGCACGTCCATGATGATTCATGTTCTGAAACCAATAAAACCAAATTCTTCAAGGAAACCACTTCTCCAAAGGAATAACTCTAGCGGTGGGTGGTGATGGAGGAGTATGAACTTGATCAGCTCCATTGCAATAGCCTTTCAGTATATCAGTCTCTTGTGTGGTAAACCCAAGAGAACTGAGCAAGGTAGGCCAACACTGGCGCTCAATTGTTTTAATGGCTTCACAACAGCCATGACCTAAGTAAGTCTCACCATTGACAAAGAACAAGATAACCTCACCAGTACATGCCTGGAGGTGAAACAATGAGTCCCAGCAGTTGGATGATTCTTCATCCAACTTTAACCTGGATGCGAAGTTCGAGTGGGAACCAATCGGGTTATTCATCAAAGGTCGAGCTGTGGCCATGAAAGGCACGGTCAAAGCTAGAAGAGCTGTGAGAAGGAAGACCGTGGAAGTGTAAGCCATTTTCTGATTGTAGATGTGTGAGAAAGGAAAAAGGAGAAGCTACTGTTTATATAGAGGCCGCATTAAGTGGTAAGAAAATGTTACATAGAAGGATGGTGAAGAGTCTCCTGACAATAATATAGATTATGTGGTTAACAACACAGGAGAAGTTGATGGGTTTCAGGCAGATATTATAAGCCAGAAATTGGTGGCAATTAATCAAAATAAATAATAAATACTAGAAACAGTACTACTTAATTGATAGTGTTATGATGGTTGGTTTGCTTACTGGACTTGTTTCCTGTATCATAGTTTTAATCATCTTTCAATTGTTCAATACATGGATTCGCATAGAACCCATAAGGCTTGGCCTTCTAAGAAGGATGGACGCACGTGTATAAGCTCCTAGACTGGTAAGTTAAGTTTGTGGCAAGTTATATCACTGGATCTCTTTTCATTTATTTTTGTTTTAATCAGTTGTTGAGATGACAAGTTAAAACATGAACAATGCAGGAAATTAATCTCAAAATTCTACCTCCTTGAAATCTTCGAAAGAGAATGTCTCTGCCATGTCCTTGCGGGTCACAGCATATTGCCATTGAGCCAATAGCATTGGGGAATGGTGCCTGTTCACCAAAGTATAGCTGAAGTTATATAAAGGTTCTTCCAAGTGGTACAATAAACTACCAAGTGCTCACTCACCTAACATCCTTCCGCAGAGCCTCTCCTCTCATAGTATAACTTTGATGAGGAACGAGCTTTGACAGATTGGAGTTGGTACCATCTTTACTGATTGAGAATGACAAGTTGACATCATCTTTTTCTGAGGTACCCCCATAGCTCATTACAACAGACAAGTGCAAATGGAGACTGATTTCAGTTCCAGGTTTGCCTATGTTCATTATAGCACCAACCAAAGCATTGGGATATTCCACATCATCAGCAATTGCCTGATCATTCTTAACATCTACCTCACCTGCCCCAACATGCACGAACACTAAATCATACTGTCTCGGCTCCACTGTCTGTCCAAATCCAAGCAACTTCAGCAATTCAGCTGCCACGGACTCAACTGGCAGCTCGGCTTGGGACTTACTGCTTTTGATAAAACCATCATTCGGCAGCACGGAGAAACCAAGTCTGGTACCAAAAGACTTCAAACTTGGATTGTTTGTAACTATAGCAGCTTTCATCCCCATGAACCTAAAGCATACGATAAAGGTACCTCAGTTGAGACAAAAACAGTATACATCATTTTTCGGCCATTACAATTACAACATGCGAAACCCGAAATTCATTCTACCTTTCGGATATGGTGAAATTCTCCCCACCTTCTTCTTTGGTGGTACTTCCACTCTGCGAAACCAATTTAGCAAACCTACTTAGTATGTACATACTATAAAGTATGAACTAGACATTGCAAGAGTATAAAGTAGGTGGTTCTCACTGGATTGGTATAAGCTTCATATGCATCCACAAGCACTGCAAACTCTCTAGCAATCCTCTCATCCTCGCTTTCTGCAATCTAAACCCAAGTAAGTCCCAATGCTAAAAATCACTAAAAGCAACCCAATTTGATTATCAACAAAACAACTTGATATCAAGAAGATTACTTTTTGAAGTCGAGCATGATAAAAAAGCAAACTTGATAGAACCCAAAAGCTAGGATTGGCACTCGGCAGACAGAATTAGACAGAGAATAAAGAGAGGAAATAACCTGAGGGAGGAGCATTGGGGAGGCTCAAGAAGCCACAGGAAGCATTGGAAGCGAGAGAATGGAGATGGGTGTGTGATGGATTGACGAAACGGGCCAACCCATCTCCGTATAAAACCAGAGCTCGGCTTGGCTTGTCCGCCATTTTTACCAATCAAAGATTACAACTTTCAGAGAGAGAATAATAAAATTCTGGGCTTTTAGAAAGAACAGCGTTGTGGGTTCTGTGTGAGATGTTGTGCACGTGGCATGCTTTGGAGGTAAACAGTACCAAAAACTAGATGACTACCAACTCCAGGTGGAGACAGCGAACGACAATCAAAGCTTTAAACGACAAAAGAATATAACTTGGTGTATTAGTGTTTGATTTATCTAGGAATCAGTCAGAATTTCATTAATTTTTTCCGGTATGGCAATCAAGCATTCTTCATTCTCTTATTACAGACATAGTCGTGCCTTGTAGCCAATTCCTGTTCTAGTGTTGTAGAGTGGAACCCAATTTGTGAGCTCCACTCCCAAGCCTGGTTTGCTCGTTTCTGAAAATGGGGAAGACCTGTCTGCATCTTTTGGGTTTCCAAAAGAATCTGAGTGATCTTGCACAAGTCTTTCACTATGAGTTTGGGTAGACTCTCAAGGAATCACAGTGAATAAAGTTCGTATCTTTAGCTAATCTGTGAATAGAGGTACACACTCAAATCTCCCAGTTCGGTTGTAGCTTTCATGTGGTTGTCTTTTCAATATTTCATACTATATATTGTGTGGTGAATATTGAAGAGAAAGCTAGTTTTTGTTAATGGATGAAGTAATTTGTGTATGTCTCTTGCCTTATAAGAGGGTTTTTTGAATTCAAAGGCCAAGTATGATACTTTGTTATTATTCTGTTGGGTGCTAACTGGAATTGAAATTAAAACTGAGAAATAAAGTTTCACCATGATTCTTATAATGCCTCTCAAAAGGCCGACTGTTACAAGATACAAGGATTGGGATCAAAAGATCAATCCTTGACAAAAGGAGAAGCTGCCATGTGTGTCCAAGCACTACAGCTGTTCTTGTAACCACTAGAACTAGTCTTAGTCTACATGATTCCTACAGATGAGATTAGCAGCTCTATTAGCAGAGTTGATCCTAACATATTCAGCTTCATATAAATGAACATCGAATATATAAGGACTTAATACCCTGAGTATTATTAAGCAATTGATATAAGGTAACAAATATTATATTGAGCTTACTAGTTCTTCCATTCCATATGTTAATTCATGACAGTGGCTATTAGGAATTAGGATGCTAGGTGTTATTGATTTTGACACTTTTGGTCATGAAGAAATGTTGTAGCTGAATAAAACTTCTATTATTGACTCTTTGTATCCATAGTTATGCTTCTTTTCCTTCTCCCGTTATAATAATCCAGTTGAGCATTTCCTGTGTATAATACTGATTTTTCTTATATGAAAAGGAAACCATTCCAGCTTGTTTTCCCAGGAACAATGTATTATTCTATTTGAAAGTCTACCACCCATCATCATATAAATAAGCTTGTTCTTCCTAAACTGCCCACCAAAGCTACTGCTTTTCTGTAGGATGCTTGTAGACAAGATGGAAACACTTTCAACATACTTGAAGAAGATAAAAACTTCCTCTCTTGATTTTTAAGATTTAAGGATGTATTCTTATTTATCATGTTACCAGTCTATGGCTGATTACCTTATCAACTTAATCTCCTCACTTACCCGCCTGATTTGCTCGTTTCCATCTAAAATATGGGGAAGATTTCTCTGCATGTTTTGGATGTCCAACAGAATCGGATGACACTTCCACATGTCTCTCACGTTGAGATTGGGTAGACTCTTCTAAACCACCTGATATATTCAGCAAATGCTGGTATTGGTAATAATCGATTTCGGCTTTCAGGTGGTTGTATTTTAGCATTTCCCACTATCTTAAAAGATTAATATCGAGCGAAAGTCATTTTGGATGAATATCCTTTGACAATTGATGTATATCATTAGATGTTGCATTGGGCCACTAGTGTTTTCCCGGAAGTAGGGAATTAAGGTCGTGATTCTAGAAGAAGGTTTATTGTCAAAATGGTAATGCAGAAACAGTGGCTATTAGGATGCTGAGCTCCCCAGCTTAAAATATGGTAGCATTAAAATATCCCAGTTTGATTCAACCTTTGACGTGGTTGTTATCTCAGAATTTCTTACTCTATTGACAGATACATGCTTATAGGAGATTACTTCCCTGAATGTAATTAAGCAACTGATATGTATTAATTCTTCTATATGTTGAAGTGAGGTCATGATTCATGTCCAATCTACTGCTTTAGAACAGACTTTATTGAATGCAAATGTTAAGGTGCTACTGATCTTTGACATTTTGGATGAAGAAGAAACGTGGTAGCCAAGGAGAAATTCTATCATTGACTCGCTAAGTTCAGCATCATGCTTCGTACGTTTTCTTCTCTGATTATATTAATCTGGTTGATAGCTTCCTATATTTATAAAGTTCTGGAGTTTTTCTGATTTTAGAGTAAAATAAGTGTGAGCTTGTTTTCTCAGAAATGAGCAGTTGCTTCTAACGCTCCTCAGCAGTCACCGACTTACTGATAAGAGGAAACTTCCCTCCTTCTGCAGTGTCCATTCTTGAGAGAAGAATGCTTCCTCTTTCTTCCTCCTCAACTCTTGAAACCCATTATTAATTTTTCTATTCGAAATCCTACCATCCATATATATGTGTCTTCTTCCTCAACCCGTGGCATCAATTTCAAACTTTCCAAGAGATTTAAAAATTATGGAGATTTTTATCAACATTACGTTTCTTCTCCTCTTATTCTTTAGGATTTCCCTGGCTTTGGCACAGAACACAACAATTTCAATAAATGTGGGTGTGGTTCTTGACTTGGATAATCCAGTTGGCAAAATGGGGCTAAGCTGCATCAACATGGCTCTCTCTGATTTCTATGCCTCTCATGCTTACTATCGTACTAGGCTCGTCTTACACACAAGGGACTCCTCGAAAGATGTTGTTGTTGCAGCTGCTGCAGGTGATTTTTTCTCCATCTCTGATCTCTTTCCATGTTGTGGTTTTTCTCGTGCAAATACTAGTGAATGATCAATTGCTTGCTTTTTGTTCCGTCAATAGTTTAAATGTGTCATACTGTTGAGCTGATCTTCAGAATTAAGTGGCTTAGATTTTATCAGTTTAGTAAGTTTTCTCTACATTTAACTAATTAAATTCTAAATTGAACCTCTGAAACAGCTCTAGAGTTGATAAACAGTGTTAAAGTGCAAGCGATCATAGGGCCAGAATCATCAATGCAAGCAAGTTTTGTAACTGAACTTGGAGATAAAGCACAGGTTCCCATAATCTCCTTTACAGCAACAAGCTCTGCCATTCAGAGTTCATATTTTTTCAGAATTGCACAAAATGACACATCTCAAGTGAAAGCCATATGTGACCTCATCCAGGCCTTTCAGTGGAGTGAAGCAGTGCCCATCACCGTTGACAACGAGTTCGGGAAGGGAATAATACCATATCTGACTACTGCTTTGCAAGCGGTTGGTGCTCGCATCCCCTACTGGGTTGTCATTCCTCAAATGGCCACTGCAGACCAAATTGACGAAGAACTTGACAAGTTGATGAAAATGCAAATCAGGGTCTTCATAGTGCATATGTTGCCTTCTCTTGGCACTCGGCTTTTCGCAAGGGCAAAGGAATTGGGAATGATGGATGAAGGCTTTGCATGGATAGTGACAAATGCGATCTCTAACTATTACGGTTCCTTGGATTCGTCTTTTATAGACAACATGCAAGGTGTATTGGGTTTAAAGGCTTATGTTCCAAATACAAAAGATCTTGAAAATTTTAGAGGTAGATGGCAAAAGAGATTTCAACAAGACAATTCGACACTATCGAGTGTGAGCTTGAATGTTTTTGGACTCTGGGCTTATGATGCTGCTTGGTCACTAGCCATTGCAGTTGAAAAGGTTAACACTACTACCTTCAACTTCAAAAACATGAACATTTCCGCAGGTAGTTCCACTGGTTTAGATAGATTGGAGATCTCTCAAAGTGGCCCTAAACTTGTCCAAGAACTATCAAGTACAAGATTCATAGGACTCTCAGGAGATTTCAGTCTTCTTGACCGGCAGCTACAGTCATCAAACTTTCAGGTAGTTAATGTGAATGATAATGGGGAAAGAGGGATTGGATATTGGACACCCCAAAATGGACTTGTAAGAAACTTAAATTCGAAAAACACGAGTACTTTTATTGCCAGCCTTGGTCCTGTTATATGGCCCGGAGACACCACCTCAGCTCCAAAAGGTTGGCAGATTCCTACTGGGGGGAAATTGAAGGTTCTAGTCCCGGTCAAGATTGGTTTTCTAGAGTTTGTAAACGCAAGTACGGATCCAACCACTAACACAACTGTTTTCAGTGGATACTGCATAGATGTCTTTAATGCTGTAATGAAATCAATGCCATACTCTGTTCCTTATGAGTTCCATCCCTTTGCAAAGCCTAATAGTGAGAGCGCTGGTAGCTACAATGATTTGGTTTATCTAGTGTTTCTTGGGGTAAAACTCTGGCTCCTCTTTCCCCTCCCCCTCCCTCCCCACCCCCCCCCCCCCCCCCCCCTTTTACCGATCAAATTTCATGCTTTCCGATATATTTTACATTTTATTCTAGCAAAACTGAACAATTTTTCACTACATTGGCATGTTTACTCGACAGAAATATGATGCTGCAGTTGGAGATATTACCATCAGAGCAAATAGATCCTTATATGTTGACTTTACATTACCATATACAGAATCTGGGATATCAATGGTAGTGCCTGTCACAGATAATAATGTTCCTAAAAGCACATGGGTGTTCTTGAAGCCTTTCACTTTGGAACTTTGGGTAACAAGCGGTTGCTTTTTCATATTCGTTGGTTTTGTAGTCTGGGTTCTCGAACATCAGATAAATGATGATTTTCGAGGACCTCCACGTCAACAAATGGGCACAAGCTTGTGGTACTCCTTCTCAACTATGGTTTTTGCACACCGTAAGTTCAATTATGTTAAACTGTTCTGCATTGGTGCTCCATCTTTTGTTCTGTTAACAATGATACACCCTGTCTTAGTGCAGCAGACCACTTCCGGTGATAATACCGGTTTCAGCAACATTTTTATGTTTTTGATATGTTTTGATCAAAGATGAAGGTTAAGATAATACAAGTATAACTGGTAAAGCTCAAGGAGAGATGAGTGTAAATGTGGAGTATGAAAAATATGTTTTCTTTCAATTTTGTGTATTCTCTCTCTTTCTATCATCAGCTCTCACTTCTAGCTGATCATCCTCCCTCCTAAATCCTGAATGTTTGAAGAGTAATGCTAGGTGAACCACTTTTGTGATACCGCATGCATCCCACCTTATGTGACATCATATGTGGCAGAAAATCTAATCTATCACATAATTTCATTAAATGATGTGTACGTGCCAAATAAGGTGGGATACCGGTATTACCCAAAAAAGCGGTTCATCTAGAATGAGCTTTGTTTACATTTTCTATCTCTTTATGACTCACATTCCACTTCTTTTAATATAAACAGGGGAGCGAGTAGTGAGCAACATGGCTAGGTTTGTCGTGATCACTTGGTGCTTTGTTGTTCTCATACTGACTCAAAGTTACACTGCCAGTTTCAGTTCAATTTTGACAGTGCAACAGCTCCAGAAGAACGTTACCGATGTAAACCAGCTCCTGAAGGATGGGAAAAATGTCGGCTACCAATCAGGTTCTTTTGTTTTGGGGACTTTGAAGCAACTTGGTTTTCAGGAGGACAAACTTAGGGTGTATAACACCACAGAAGAATTGAATGAACTTCTTCAATTGGGAACTGAAAATAATGGTATATCAGCTGCTTTTGATGAAACCCCCTACCTGAAACTGCTTCTTGCAACTTATTGCTCAAAATATACCATGGTTGAGCCAACATTTAACGCTGATGCCTTTGCCTTTGTAAGTTCATCACTTGCTGTTTTATTTTTTTCTTGGCCTTTGGTTTCCTTGACTACATGTTCTCTCATTTGGGAAGTGAACTGTAGGCCTTCCAAAAAGGTTCGCTCCTCACGCGTTACATTTCAGATGCAATTGAGATAACTGATATGACGAAAATTGAGAAAAAATGGTTTGATAGAGCAGGTTGTTCAAACTCCAACTCAGGGGATCCTTCCAACAATCTCACTCCAACCGTTGATAGCTTTTGGGGGCTCTTTATCATTGCTGGGGTTGTTTCATCATTAGCTCTCCTCATATTTGCAGCGATGTTCTTTTACGATCACAGACACACCTTGCTGAACCTTGATCCAAAAACCACATATTGGGGAAGAATTCGTGTGATGTTGAGGATATATGACCAAAGAGATCCCACTTCGTACACTTATAACATGAGAGGACTGCAAGATCCTGTTCATTGTCTAAGTGCAGATGAATCCTTACCAAAAACTACTCCCCCAAGGCCATCAAGCGCGAACCATATTGAATCACACATTGTTGTTGAACAGCATTTTGGGACTGAGCATGCTGGCTTGAATCCCAATCCTCAAGCAACTCAAAAGACTGAAGGTGCAATTGAATTGACTTCCCACAGTGAACAGGGACCAGTACCTCATTAGATTGCCCAAGAAAACTACTGCTTTATTACGAGAGAATTGCTAGAATTACTATTACTGAATGTGTCTCAATAAACTACTGTGAGCCTATGGCATATACCTATGTTGCTATGTCACATCAAATTAGTTATAACATTACACTTGATAGTTAATACAACAAATCAATAAACTTGTATAAATATGATACTATGAATACGGTGTTGTTGCTTGGTAAATTTATTGTATCTATCAACACAAATCACTAAAGAGCTGAAATATCAGACTAAATCAAATCACTGCAAAAATGACTACTGTTGACTGTACAACAATGGCTTTGAATTGTTGGAGAGAAACCCAATCAATCTTGTCATACAACAGCAGCATCGTAGCCTTGCCTGAACTCAGGTGTTTCCTATTTACAGAAATGCTGCATTGATCTGACAACAAGTCATTTCAAAAAGGACAATTACTTGATTCTGCTGGTCCATAGTAGCAGCACAAGACGTTGAAGCTTTGGAATTAATTCTCTTTCAATGATCCTCCGAGGGAAAAGGGCTTCAAATTTTGAGTCTTCGACTTTTGTGTGGAAAATGAAACTTGGAAATATTGTCCCTAGACAATGTAATTTGACAAGGCTGGTAAGTAAAATTGACCGATATATATATATATATATATATATACAGGCCTTCTCGGCTGCGGACGTCCTCACCGAAACCTTCGGTGCGGATTTCCATTTTTGCATCACTTTCCGATCGAATTTCCTCAAACTTCCTTCTAGACATATCTAGATCATCTTATGTAGATCATCTCTGCAAAATTTCAGCCAATTTGGTGATCGTTAAGGCCCTCAAAATCGAAAAAAAAATGGAGATGATGAACCGGACAGAATTCAGTCCGTCAGATTTGTTTTTCGATTTTGAGGGCCTTAACGATCACCAAATTGGCTGAAATTTTGCAGAGATGATCTACACAAGATTATCTAGATATGTCTAGAAGGAAGTTTGAGGAAATTCGATCGGGAAGTGGTGCAAAAATGGAAATCTGCACCAAAAAATCGGTGCGGAAGTCCGCAGCTGAGAAAAATCCTATATATATATATATATTTAATATAGGGTTGGTGCGGCTACCCTCAAGTCTCGATTAATGAAAATGTTGAATATAAAGGAGGACATTAAACCTAAACCCCTAATTACAAAGACTTGAAATAATATCAGAAACCTCTACAATACTCATGTAATTAAACAGACACCAAATAACAAAGAGTACTGCTCTAATGACGACTCTATTTGCTTTGATATAGCGGTGACATCTTTGAAAAATCAGTAGATATTAACACGCTACTTAAGAATATGAAGATTTAACTAGAATATTACAGGTTGAAGAATACCAGAAATGACAATTAAAGCTTTAAACGGCAAGGCTGGTAGGGGAGTGAGATGTTGTGCACGACAATCAAAAGCTTTAAACGGCAAAAGAATATAACTTAGGTTAAAAAGTCATTGTTGCCCCACGTATCCGACTTATTTACGAAAATGTGTTATGCCGTATCTAACGCGTCTCCGGCCTCCTCCGGCCATACAAGCGCGTAACCTATGCCTTGTAGGTTTAGAATTTGTTCTATAAAACGCTGAAAACGTGTCTGTAAATAGATTGAACTGTAGGGGCAATAATGATGTTTCACTATATTGTGTTAGTGTTTAGCTCACAACTATAGGGTCACTGTAACAGCCCAGTCCCTACCATTGAGATATTGTCCGCTTTGGGCCCACTGGCCCTCACGATTTTGTTCTTGAGGTTTCACTCCAAAAACGGGTCTTAATGTAAGGTGCTAGCTATGCACATATAAGCACAGCAACTTGTCTCCCCCGGGCAATGTGGGATGGGTGCACTTACTAGCCTGTCAGTGCCCTTTTAGCACCCACCCAGTTAGGTCACCACAATCCACCCCCCTTAGGAGCCCGACGTCCGCATTGGCACACTTCCGGTCAGGGACAAGCTCTGATACAATTTGTAACAGCCCAGTCCCTACCATTGAGATATTGTCCGCTTTGGGCCCTCACAATTTTATTCTTAAGGTTTCACCCCAAAACGTGTTTTAATGTAAGGTGCTAGCTCTGCACATATAAACACAGCAACTTGTCTCCTCTGGGCGATGTGGGACGACGGGTGCACCTACTAACCTACCAGTGCCTTTTTAGCACCCGCCCAGTTAGGTAACCACAGTCACAAAGTCATTATTGCCCCCACGTATTTGACTTATTTACGGAAACGTATATGGCCGTATATGAAGCATTTCTAACCATCTCTGACCACCTCCGGCCTTACCAGTACATAGCTGGTGTTCTGTAGGTTCAGAATCTGTTCTCGGAAGCGCGTCAGAAATGGCTGGAAACGTGTCAGAACGTCCGGAAACACGCCTGTAAATAAAGTGAATTGTAGGGACAATACTGACCTTTCATGATTTTATTAGTGTTTAGCTTCTGCTCTTTCGATTCCTGCTAGTGTTCTAGAGTGGAACCCAAATGTTTGCTACAACCTTAGTGTCGAGGATGCTTAGGCAGGGTGTGAGCCTTGTGCCATGCCCAAGCGAGACACGCACATATGTCGACGACATGCGCAAGAATGCAAGGCAAGTCAATGCAAGGATGCGCAGTAGTGTGCACAGTCAAGGTGGTAATCACTTAGGCACCCCAAGGTCCGTCAAGGGTCCATTAGGGTGCGCGGCCGGGTACACAGCAGGGTGCACAACACTCATGCACCCCAGGGTCCAGCAGGGTACACAACAAAGGTGTGCAGCAGGATGCGCAACACCTATGCACCCCAGGGTCCAACAGGGTGCGTTGCACGGGTTTGTCTAAGGCTCGACAACATGTGAACCTTAGTGGTCACAAGGTGCAATCACTGATGATTAAGACCATGTGTTGCGAGTAGGCAACACAATGGCACAACGTGGGCTGCATGAAGGATGACACGCACGAGGGTTCAAGGACAGACAAGGTGCAGCAAGCTAGTACCATGTGCGCACGCAGCGTGCATGGGCGTCATGGCAAGTCGGGTGCGCAAGCATGCCACGAAAAGCTTCCTACATGCATGGTATGTGTGACACTTGGGCATCGATTACCAAGTAGTGGGAGTCATCCACACTAGTAGTGGGTTGTCACTCACAAAAGGTAGTTACTAAGTAGTGGGCGGTTATCCAAGAAGCACTACGTATGGTGGTTACCACATAGTGGGAAGTATCATGCGCGGCGGTTACCAGGTAGTGGGAGACATCCACACATGTAGTGGGTGGTTACTTACATAAGGTGGTTGTCAAAGTAGTGGGAGGTTACTTATGCAAAGAAGTTTCCAATGAGGATAAGATCATGCGGTTACTTCGAGAAGTAGTGGGTTGCACAAGGGAAGTTGCATAATTGCTTGGCAAGCATGCATGCTGTCACATAACCCTAGGCAGTTGGGGGTGTCAACCGCCATGCACACTTGTTGTGCATATAAACCTAGTCCAATGGGGTTGTCATGGACATAAGGGTAGAAAGCCAAGAGAGGAACTAGTGAGTGACTAGTGTAAAACTACACTAAGTGAGTGGCCGAAGTTACTCTTTGTACTCGTTGTTGTACTCTTTGTTTATACCCGAACCCTTTTCCGAGCCCAAATACCGGGATCACACGCTAAACGTCACATAAAAAAGGCTTAAATAGCCTAATACATATGATAGCCCAAGAGCCCACACTCTCCACTTATGGGCAATATAGTAATTTGAGGGTACAACCATACCCTACTTCTATAAATAGAGACATCACCTCTCACAAAAGTTAGGCCACCACTACTCCATCTTTTTCCACTTTTCTTTCTCTTGCATAAGCCTGACTTGGGCGTCGGAGTGGAAGGCCGGGCAACCCCCGGTCTCCCCTCCTAACGCCGTTGTTAATGATTGCAGGTAAGATTTTGGATATGGTGAGCTTCATGATTTCCGGTCACCTCGACGGAAACACTCTTGTATTCCTTTAGTTGAGTTAAACACTTGTGTGTTGGGTTGTGTATGTGTAAGCTTACTCATTGCTAATTAGTTGAAAGTTTTCCGTTGTGTACTAAGCAATTGAGTGAATCATTTGAAATGTTGTTTTGGTTGGTTGTTGGAATGGTTTTGGCCTAGTCCCCCATTCCTCATCTCATGTAATTTCTTTTTATTATAAATAAAAAATCTGATAAAGGACAGGCGGTGGGTTCCCAGTTGTAGCGGTCTCTTTCGGGGTAAAGTGGGCGCTCTGTCACCCAACAGACTGTTACAGAGGAGTTAATATTGTCTAATTTTTTTCAGTAAATTACAAAAATAATAATAATAATAATAATAAATAAATAAATAAATTGAGTAAAAGGGTTGGCTGGTCAAGTAAGGAGGGCTGCTTTGGCGCCATCACAAGGGCGGTGAAAAATTTAGAGAAAACCTATAACCTTGTGACATTTGTGAGGTGACATTTGTGAGCTCCATTCCGAAGCCTGATATGCTCGTTTCTGAAATGGGGAAGACCTGTCTGCATCTTTCGGGTGTCCAAAAGAATCTGAGTAATGTTGCACAAGTCTTTCCCTTTGAGTCTTTCACTTTGTCTTTGCACGCAGCTCCTTCTGAGGTGGGGAAGGCTTCTCTGGATCTCCAAGAGAATGGGATGAATCTTCCTCATGTATTTCGCATTCGAATCAATTGCAACGACTGCTGTCCTGAATTTGATGTCTCGGCCAATCTTTCAATGCTGTCCAAAATTGCAATTTGAAATAGGAACTTGCCATGAGCATTCCTAAACAATTGATGCATATTAACTGTGCCTTCTTAGTTTTTGTATTGAAGTAGAAAGTCAAGATTCATGGCCAAGTCTCCTTCAGAATAGGGTTTATTGAATTCAGAGGATGACAGTCAGTACTCGTCATTTGTCAACTCAGTACTATGTGGTTTTAGTTTTGTTTCTATCATGTAATTATCCAGTTAGGTGTATAAAATCTAAAATGCTGGTTTATTTTTACATCCACAAAAACCAGGCAAAGCTTATAATTTTCTTAGGAATGAAGGAAAGTTACTTGTTATTCCCACATAAGAAGTCAGCAGTTAGGAATGAACAGGAAACTTCCTCTTTTCTCCGGCTTTAGTCCTTACGGCTGGGGAGCTAAGAATTCTTCAATTTACAAAGTTGTTTCTCATCATATAAATAAGGACTACCTTGATGCCATGCAATGCAAACCTTTAGCTTTAATCATGATCAGGAATAATCCTTCCAACCTTGTTTTTCTGCTCTTTTTCTTGCTCTTCAGGATTAATTTCTTGGCCTTGGCACAGAACACGACTCTTCCAGTAAATGTGGGAGTGATTCTTAACTTGGATACCGGGTTTGGGAAAATGGGGTTGAGCTGCATCGAAATGGCCCTTTCCGACTTCTATGCCTCTCATGCTTACTACCATACTAGGCTGGTCCTTCACAAAAGGGACTCTGCGAACGATGTTGTTGTTGCAGCTGGTGCAGGTTCTTTCACCATCTCTCTTCCTCTCTTTTTCATGTCCTTTTAATTTTGAGTTTTTTGTAGATCATGATTTTCTTTTAAACTGACAGTTTAACTGTGATATAGTTTTAAACAAATCTTCAAACCAGCTTAAGTTTTGCTTTCCCACTTTTGTCTTGACTGTCTCATTTTACTTGAGGCCAATAAATATCGATTGTGGTTTATAGGCTTTTCATAGATGTAACCTTTTAATTTCAAGATTTCGTGCACCTTTGAAACAGCTCTGGACTTGATAAACAATGTTAAAGTGCAAGCCATCATAGGGCCACAATCATCAATACAAGCAAAGTTTGTGACTGAACTTGGAGATAAAGCTCAGGTGCCCATAATCTCATTTTCAGCAACAAGCCCTTCCCTTGGGAATTCATATTTTATCCGAATTGCTCAAAATGACACATCTCAAGTGATAGTCATAAGTGCCATCATCCAGGCCTTTGGTTGGAGTGAAGCAGTTCCCATCAGTGTTGATGACGAGTTTGGAAAGGGAGTAATACCTTATCTGACTACTGCTTTGCAAGCAATTGGTGCTCGCATCCCCTACTGGGTTGTCATTCCTTCTATGGCAACTGATAAACAAATAGATGCAGAGCTTGACAAGTTGATGAAAATGAAAACCAGGGTCTTCATAGTGCACATGTTGCCTTCTCTTGGCTCTCGACTTTTTTCCAGGGCAAATGCAATGGGAATGATGGAAAAAGGCTTTGCTTGGATAGTGACAAATGACATGACTAGCTTCTTTAGTTCCTCAAATTATTCTGTCATAGATAACATGCAAGGGGTGTTGGGTTTAAAGACATATGTTCCGAATACAGAGCGGCTTGAAAATTTTAGAGGTAGATGGCAAAGGAAATTCCAACAAGACAATCCAACTCTCCTCAATGTCAAATTGGATGTTTTCGGACTGTGGGCTTATGATGCGGCTTGGGCACTTGCCACAGCAGTTGAGAAGGTACAGACCAACTTTTCTTCTTCCAGCAAGATGAACATCTCTGGTGGTTCCACGAGTTTAGAAATGTTGGAGATCTCTCAGAGTGGTCCTGAACTTGTCCAAGAACTATGGGGCACGAGATTTACTGGCCTTTCAGGAGACTTCAATCTTATTGATGGACAACTACAATCATCAACTTTCCAGGTAGTTAATGTGAATGATAATGGGGAAAGAGGGGTGGGCTATTGGACACCCCAGAATGGACTTGTAAGAAACTTAAACTCAAAATACACAAACAGGTATGCTTCTTCTAATGCCAGTCTTGGAACTATCATATGGCCTGGAGACACCACCTCAATTCCGCATGGTTGGCAGATTCCTATGAGTGGAATGAAACTAAAAGTTTTAGTCCCAGTGAAGAGTGGTTTCAAAGAATTTGTAAATGTAACATATGATCGTGGCACTAACACAAGTAATGTCACTGGATACTGCATTGAAGTCTTTGAAGCTGTCATAAAATCATTGTCATACCCTGTCCCTTATGAGTTTTATCCCTTTGCAAAATCCAATGGTGAGAGTGCTGGTGGTTACAATGATTTGATTGATCAAGTGTTTCTGGGGGTAAATTCTTCTTCCCAGCTTTCTTCTTTATGATTTGTACCCTAAATAATTTTTCTGTTTTCTTTGTGATTTCACATTTTACTGTAGCAAAAGTATACAAGTTTTTCATCGTCATCGTCATTTTACTTGACAGAACTATGATGCAGCAGTTGGTGATATTACCATTAGAGCAAATAGATCCTTGTATGTTGACTTCACGTTGCCATACACAGGATCTGGGATATCAATGGTCGTGCCTATCAAAGATAAAAACGACGCAAGAAGCACATGGGTGTTCTTGAAGCCTTTGACTTGGGAACTTTGGGTAGCAATCGGTTGTTTTTTTGTTTTCACTGGTTTTGTTGTCTTGGTTCTTGAACACCGGATAAACAAGGAATTCCGAGGGCCTCCACTTCATCAAATCGGTACAAGCTTATGGTTCTCATTCTCAACAATGGTTTATGCACAAAGTAAGTTAAACTACATTGTTAATGACTCCTCACCCTCTCTCGTGAATCATAAAATGTTTAAAAATGAGCTTTAACTGTTTGCATATTCAATGGCTCATTACATTCCATTTGTTCTAATTTTTGTAACAGGGGAGCGAGTCGTGACCAACTTGGCTAGGTTTGTTGTGATAGTATGGTGCTTCGTTGTTCTCATACTAACTCAAAGTTACACTGCCAGTTTTAGTTCAATTTTAACAGTTCAACAGCTTCAACCAGTCACTACTGATGTAAACCTGCTATTGAAAAACGGGGACAATGTTGGCTATCCGGAAGGTTCTTTTATTTATGCGATCCTGAAGGAAACAGGATTTCAAGATGCAAACCTCTGGAAATACACGACTGCAGAAGAATTGGATGAACTTCTACAAAATGGGAATGGAAAGCATGGTATTTCGGCTGCTTTTGAGGAAACCCCATACATGAAACTTTTTCTTGCAACTTACTGTTCAAAATATACCATTGTTGAGCCAACATTTAAAGCTGATGGTTTTGCCTTTGTAAGTTGTCACTGTTTCTCTTTCTCATGCCTCTGGTGTTTCTCTCGCATGCATGTTTTCTCACATGGGGATTTTACTTTTGGGGTGATCACTTGCAGGTCTTTCAAAAAGGCTCAATTCTCACGCGTGATGTTTCAACAGCAATCACTAGTTTGCATGAGGGAACTGAGATGAAGAAAATCGAGGACAAGTGGTTCAAGAATAAAGCAACTTGTTCAGACTCTGGCACCACAGCTTCTTCTAACAGTCTAACGCTTAGCCTTGATAACTTTCGGGGCCTCTTCATTGTTGCCGGGGTTGTTTCATCATTATCTCTAGTCATATGTGCAGCCATGTTCTTCCATGAACACAGGCACACTTTGAGGAGCATTGAACCAGAAATATCAATTTGGAGTAGAATTCATTCCGTGATGAGCTTATATGACCAAAGGGACCCCAATTGGGATACTTATAATGGAAGACAGCAGCAACCTTCAGTTCATGGTGTTATAGGTGCCGTTGAAGCCTCACCAAACACCATCTCTCCCCCAAGGCCATCAAGCGCAAACGACATTGAGCATGAAATCGAGTTAACTTCCCCAGATGAAGAGAGACCAGTAACTCACTAGAATGCTCCAGAAAGCTATTGCTTCTAGCTATTCATGCTAGTACTAGTACAGTGTGTATGTTTTTGATGGAAACACTAGAGGATATTGCTTGCAAGAATATTGTTACAAGGATATGACAATAGATGAGTGCAAGATTCGGTTGGTGGTATATTAGGTGCTGTTGAAGCCTCACCAACCAGCAACTCTCCCCCAAGGCCATCAAGCGTAAACACATAGGGGGTAACAGAATTCCGCATTGTTCTTGGAGGGCTGGGAACTCCTACTCAAGCAACGCCAAAGGTTCACTCCCCCAAGTGAAGGAGGCATTACAGCACTGCCCCACAAAGCTTACTGCTTTTCTGTACGTGATATGCTTATTGACTTGTTGTAGACCAGAAGGAAACACTGTCAATAAACTTGAAGCATATAAACACTCACTCTCTTGATTTCTAATTCTTATTAATCACATTATGAGTCTATATGGCGTGAACCATCAAATTCATGCTGTAGTAATCCAATCTTTCAGACTGTCAGAACCGAGAGTCTGAAATTACCAAAAGCTTGAGGTGATAGCACCAAAAGCTAGATGCCTCCTGGTTGAGTTAATCAACCAACAACAAATTAGTGAAATTACCATGCATATTGTTAGGGCCAAGACATGTAATGTCACAAGCAACCTTGCCCAGGGTCATGAGTCAAGCTCATGGTTGGTTGCTTGTGTGCTAGTGGCATTATTGTAATTTCTATTTTCTTTGTATTTTATTTTATTTAGCTTGGCCCTCCTTGGCTTTTTGATGTTTCCCACAGCCAAGTGAGAATTTGGCCGATATGCTCTTTGTAGGGGAGTTCCTAGTCGGCGACGGTTGGACTAAGGAACTAGTATAGGTAAGCACATGTACTTTAGCTCCTACTAACGTCTTACCATCAATAAAGAGAGGAATTATTCAATCATCTGTGTCCCGTGAGATCATTTCAACTTTTTATTCGAGTGCCCGCTCGCTCTTTGAGCTCGCTCTTTGAGCTCGCTCCACAATTATATAAAACTGTGTTCTTGCTTGTTGCTAGCATCATATTAATATCGTGTGGTTTCCATTGTTCCTTGCAAGGTGCGCACAAGGCTGACTTGCTACCTTCAAAGGCTAGCGAGTGCCGCACGGTCCTCTTTGCACCCTCGCAAGTCGGCCCGTGACAGGTGGTATCAGAGCCATCTTGGCTCGAAGGCTCACAACA
>NC_020492.1:20444853-20447326 GCF_000184155.1 Fragaria vesca subsp. vesca | reverse complement strand
ATTCCCGTCCCGTCCCGTCCCGTTTTTTTATTTTCGGGACGGGACGGGATTCACCAAATCCCGGCCCATCCCGTCCTTTGCCCAGCCCTAGCAGCAAGAGCTTTCCTTGTCAGGGACTCAGGGTATTTTGTTGCAAGACATTAAACTTGAGCATGAAGGAGGGAACAAAGCTAAAGCATTATGCAACAATATTAATAACACTAGCATCGGAGTTGTTTCCCCAATTTGCTGTCAAGCGAAACAGTGAGTCGATGAAGATGGATACATAACTTCTTCATATTCCTTTCTCGTAAGTGTAGTAGATGCAGAAGTACGTACATATCGTAATTCTTCATGTACGTGTAGTTCTTTGTCAATGCTGTACCTATTTCCTACAGCAAGATGATTGATTGTATGTGGCTAGCTTTATTTATCAAATGTATATTTGCACAAGAGACTAATTAAATAAAAGAAGTTATGTTAGACGTGTTGCATCAGAAAAATGACTAATAAAATATAACTTATAATGGTAAAACCTAAAATAGTAACTGAACTATTACAAAAGGTACTTTTTGGTACCTAGTCCTACAATTTTTTTTACTTGAAATTGAGCCTTAAGTATTGCAATGTTACCTAAAATGATACATTCGTTAGTTTTTTCATTAAAGTCACGTACATGGCATATATTTGAATGATATAAATCAAGGTTTTAAAAAGAGGCGCGCCTCAAGGCGTAAAAGGCGCGAGGCGCTTGTTCAGTAGTCTCAGCCTTGCTGCCTTGGCGCATTGGTGCTAAAGGCGCTGAGCAAGGCGGCCTAGGTGTTAGGGCCAAGACATGTAATGCCACAAGCAACCTTGCCCAGGGTTATGAGTCAAGCCCATGGTTGGTTGCTTGTGTGCAAGTGGCATTATTGTAATTTCTATTTTCCTTGTATTTTATTTTATTTAGCTTGGCCCTCCTTGGCTTTTTGATGTTTCCCACAGCCAAGTGAGAATTTGGCCGATATGCTCTTTGTAGGGGAGCTCCTAGTCGGCGACGGTTGGACTAAGGAACTAGTATAGGTAAGCACATGTACTTTAGCCCCTACTAATGTCTTACCATCAATAAAAAGAGGAATTATTCAATCATCTGTGTCCCGTGAGATCATTCCAACTTTTCATTCGAGTGCCCGCTCGCTCTTTGAGCTCGCTCCATAATTATATAAAACTGTGTTCTTGCTTGTTGCTAGCATCATATTAATATCGTGTGGTTTCCATTGTTCCTTGCAAGGTGCGCACAAAACTGACTTGCTACCTTTCAAAAGCTAGCGAGTGCCGCACGGTCCTCTTTGCACCCTCGCAAAGTCGGCCCGTGACAGGTGGTATCAGAGCCATCTTGGCTCGAAGGCTCACAACATGCCGGGAGGAATGACAAAGCAACAAAAATTTGATTGGTATGACCAAATGCTTGGTGAACTTGCGGGAGTCCCTGACAGATTGATTGACATCACCTCCACGCTAGACCGTGTCGACCTGGATGAACTGGCGACACGAGTCAATGACCTTGGGGAATTGAGAGGGAGAGTTGCAGCCCTAGACCGAGTCGACCTGGATGAGTTGGCGGCGCGAGTCAATGACCTCGAAAGACTGAAAGGGCGAGTTACGGCCCTTGAAAAGATGAAAGCTCCAAGACTCGATGTAGAGACCGAGAGAG
Source organism: Fragaria vesca subsp. vesca (assembly GCF_000184155.1). NCBI lineage: Eukaryota > Viridiplantae > Streptophyta > Magnoliopsida > Rosales > Rosaceae > Fragaria > Fragaria vesca. The sequence continues at coordinate 20,445,654 of NC_020492.1, read as the reverse complement.
ATGGAGGTTCTGTTTCACAAGAGCAGATAGGGGCGATGGGTGATGTCCTCGAAACTCTACAAGTGACTATGGACACCATGGCTGAGGATGTCCGAGCCACTATTGATGCATTCAAGAACGAGCTGTTGGAGATGAATACCAAGCTCAATCTAGCTATTCAGGCAATGAGTAACCAACCTGTGACGGACTACAGGAGGGTAAAGATCCCGGAACCTCAAGCTTACGGAGGGGCGCGAGACGCCAAGGAGCTTGAGAATTTTCTATTTGATATGGAGCAATACTTCCGAGCAGTGAAGCCGGATTTAGAAGAAGCAAAAGTGGGCATGGCGACAATGTATTTGTCGGGCGATGCGAAACTGTGGTGGAGAACAAAATACAACGACATCCAGAGGAATGTTTGTACCATTGCCACATGGGAGGACCTGAAGAAAGAGCTGAAGATGCAATTCTTTCCAGAGAATGTGGACTACATTGCAAGACGACAGTTGAGAGAGCTGAAGCACACCAACAACATTAGAGAGTTTGTGAGCAAATTCTCTGTGCTTATGCTCGATCTCCCAGATATGTCGGAGAAGGACCGACTATTCTATTTCCTCGAGGGGTTAAAGCCGTGGGCTAGAACTGAACTTCAGAGACAAAGGGTTCAAGATTTGGCTTCTGCTCAAGCAGCAGCTGAAAGGTTGACAGACTACACTTTTGAAGAAAACCCTCCCAAAAGGACCTCATCCTTTTCGAATGTGAATGCCAACAAAAGTGTGAGACCAGGACAGAGTAGAAGTGGGGGAGCGGAGTCAAAGTTCT
>NC_020492.1:20442334-20444833 GCF_000184155.1 Fragaria vesca subsp. vesca | reverse complement strand
AGATTCTTGAACGCAGTGGAAAAGCAACCACCCGTGTCCCAAGAGTCTCAGCCTAAGGGCCTAATGTTTGTGGATGGGAGCATAAACGGGAAGGTTGCCAAGAGTGTGATGGTCGACACTGGCGCCACCCATAATTTTGTGTCTGAAACAGAAGCACGAAAGTTGGGATTGAAGATAGAGAAGGATACTGGCCGCATGAAAGCAGTCAACTCCTCACCCTTGGCCACAGTGGGGGTATCTCGAAGAGCACAGGTGAAGCTGGGTAGTTGGGAAGGGAAGACAGACTTGGTTGTTGTAGAGATGGACGACTTCGACGTCATATTAGGGATGTACTTTTTGCTGCAACACAAAGCCATCCCCATTCCCAATGCCCGAAATTTGTTGATCATGGGGGAGAGACCATGTGTAGTGCCTGCGAAGATAGTCCCGCCAAGTGAACCCCGTCTCTTGTCTGCTCTCCAGTTCAAGAAAGGGGTGAAGCGACATGAGCCTTCCTACGTCGCTGTCCCCTTGGTAAAAGATAGGGCTGAACCAGAAGTGGTGCCAAAAGAAGTTCAGGGGGTGCTGGAGAGTTACAAGGATGTGATGCCGGCAGATCTCCCTAAGGAGCTGCCACCGAGGAGAAACATAGATCATGAGATTGAGTTACAACCTGGTGCAAAACCACCCGCAAGGGCCCCTTACAGAATGGTTCCGCCAGAGCTAGCAGAATTAAGGAAGCAATTGGGAGATCTGTTAGAAGCAGGGTTCATTCAGCCCTCAAAGGCTCCATTTGGTGCGCCGGTGCTATTCCAAAAGAAGCATGATGGGAGCTTGAGGTTGTGTGTAGACTACCGAGCTCTTAACAAAGTCACCGTGCCGAACAAGTACCTCATTCCCTTGATTGCAGATTTGTTTGACCAGCTTAGTGGTGCCAAATATTTCACCAAGCTGGACCTCCGCTCGGGATACTACCAAGTCCGCATAGCAGAAGGAGATGAGCCCAAGACTGCATGTGTCACCCGATATGGTGCTTTTGAGTTCTTGGTGATGCCGTTCGGGTTGACCAATGCACCTGCCACTTTCTGCACGTTGATGAACCAAGTCTTCCATGGTTACCTTGACAAATTTGTGGTGGAGTATTTGGATGACATTGTGATCTACAGTTCTACTCTGGAGGAACATGTGGAACACCTAAGGCTAGTGTTTCAACAGTTACGAGCCCATCAGCTGTATGTCAAGCGTGAAAAGTGCTCCTTCGCGCAAGATACTATTAAGTTCTTGGGCCATGTTATAGAGAGGGGGAGGATCAGGATGGACATGGAGAAAGTACAAGCGATCGAGGAGTGGCAGAGTCCCACGAATGTGAAGGAGCTGCGTTCTTTTCTTGGACTGGCTAATTACTATAGGCGATTCCAACTCCCTTGACTGACCTCTTGAAGAAGGGAGTGGTGTGGGACTGGAACGAAGACTGTGAGCAAGCCTTCATGAACTTGAAGAAGGCTGTGATGGAAGATCCTGTTCTTGCCTTGCCAGACCTGAGCAAACCATTTGAAGTGCAGACCGATGCATCTGACTTCGCCCTAGGGGGAGTCCTATTACAAGAAGGGCATCCAGTGGCGTATGAGAGTCATAAGCTCTCACCAGTGGAAAGGAGATATACAGCCCATGAGAGAGAAATGTTGGCTGTGATCCACTGTTTGAGGACTTGGAGGCACTATTTGCTAGGGGCAAGTTTTACTGTGAAGACAGACAACTCTGCAGTTAGTCATTTCCTGACACAACCGAAGTTGACCTCAAAGCAAGCTCAGTGGCAAGAGTTTCTCGCCGAGTTCGACCTCCAATTTGAGCACAAAGCAGGGTACACCGATCAAGTTGCGGACGCCCTAAGCCGCAAAGCCAACCTTGCTGTCCTTTGAAACCTGGCGACTTTGTCAGGCAGTGGAGTTGCCACTGACGTTAAGGAAAGAGTAAAGGCTGGTTTGGAGAAAGATCCCGTGGCTCAAGGCCTCATAAAGCTAGCGCGAGAAGGGAAGAGCCGCAGATTCTGGTTGGAGGACGGCTTGTTAAAGACAAAAGGAGGAAGAACATATCTTCCCCGGGTGGATGGATTGCGAAGAATGTTGATGAGAGAGTGCCATGACACCTTGTGGGCAGGGCATCCCGGGTGGCACAGAACCTATGCCCTCCTGAAACAGGGTTACTACTGGCCGCAGATGCGAGACGATGTGATGGAGTACACCAGGACGTGTCTCATCTGCCAACAAGACAAGGTAGAACGACAGAAGACAGCTGGGTTGCTGGAGCCGCTGGCAACACCCACTCGTCCGTGGGAGAGTGTCTCCCTCGATTTCATTACCAATCTCCCGAAGGTTGGGGAAGTATCTGGAATCCTGGTCGTGGTGGACAGGTTCTCGAAGTATGCAACATTTGTTCCAACATCGAAGCATTGCTCGGCAGAAGACACAGCGAGTCTCTTCTTCAAACATGTGGTGAAGTATTAGGGAGTACCACAAAATA
>NC_020492.1:20430121-20442314 GCF_000184155.1 Fragaria vesca subsp. vesca | reverse complement strand
GTGCAAGTGGCATTATTGTAATTTCTATTTTCCTTGTATTTTATTTTATTTAGCTTGGCCCTCCTTGGCTTTTTGATGTTTCCCACAGCCAAATGAGAATTTGACCGATATGCTCTTTGTAGGGGAGTTCCTAGTCGGCGACGGTTGGACTAAGGAACTAGTATAGGTAAGCACATGTACTTTAGCCTCTACTAACGTCTTACCATCAATAAAGAGAGGAATTATTCAATCATTTGTGTCCCGTGAGATCATTTCAACTTTTTATTCGAGTGCCCGCTCGCTCTTTGAGCTCGCTCCACAATTATATAAAACTGTGTTCTTGCTTGTTGCTAGCATCATATTAATATCGTGTGGTTTCTATTGTTCCTTGCAAGGTGCGCACAAGGCTGACTTGCTACCTTTCAAAGGCTAGCGAGTGCCGCACGGTCCTCTTTGCACCCTCGCAAAGTCGGCCCGTGACACATATCAACCCCATTTTCTCACCACCCGCCTGATTTGCTCGTTCCTCTGCATGTTTTGGAAGGTTCATCAGCAAATGCTACCCAAAGAGTTTTTGTCAATTTCGGGGTCTTTTGGGATTGCATGAAGGATGAAGCTGGAAAAGAACAAAAGTTGGAGGCGTTGCTGGGTTTCGCTGCTTCGATACCAAAGGATCGAAGAGGAAGGAGAAGAAAGTGACGCCTAAGTTTATATAGGTATTGCTCTTCATGGCAGGTCGTAGGTGCAGACGTGTGAAGAAATGAAAGCTAAGCTTTGTTCATTTCAACATCTACCATGGATCACCAAAACAATTGTTTCTCATGCTTTACTCTCCTCCAAATAAGGAGGGACTGACCCAACAGCATTTGAGTCACTGAAGTAAAAATAACGTTCATGATTCTTGAGAATCATGACCAAGTCTCTTGCTTTAGAAGAAAGTTAAATATCACCCTAAATCAAATTGACTGCAAAAATGACTACTGTTTCACTGTACAACAATGGTTTTGAATTGATGGAGAGAAACCGAATCAATCTTGTGATACAAGAGCAGCATCGTAGCCCTGCCTAAACTCAGGTGTTTCCTATATACATAAGTGCTGCACTGATCTGACAACAAGTCATTTCAAAAGGACAATTACTTGATTCTGCTAGTCCGAAGTAGCAGCACAAGACGCTGAAGCTTAGGATTAATATTCACTCAGTGATCCTCCAAGGGAAAAGGGCTTCAAATTTTCAGTCTTCAACTTCTGTGTGGAAAATGAAACTCGGATATATTGTACTGATGTCCCTAGAGAATGTAATTGACAAGGCTGGTAAGTAAAATTGGCCGATACTTAAGAATATGAAGAGTTAACTAGAATGTTGCAAGGTTGCAGAATACTGGAAATATATATAAAGACAAGTCAAGAAGCGTACTTCAGATAAGGAAGAGTCATGTTTTTCAGAAGAGTTGGATGTCGAAGCACAAAATCCTTCCATTCTTCCTTATTGATTCTCCCATCCTTATCGGCATCAGCATCAGCAAATGTCTGCAAGACAAATAAAAGATGCCGTGAGTACTATACTCTCGACAAGCTAGCTAGACCCAGCTCAAACCTGAGCAGAAGCCTTGTGCTTACCTTATCAATGATAGACTCCAGAAGATCATCGGAAAGTTTCATGTCAGACTCCATCAATATGGCAATCACCATTTGCTTAACCTGAAACAAAACAGAAGCGACTTGATCTTAAGTACCTCGATACACAACTACAAAAACCGTCTAGGAGGAGATTTGGACATCGATAAAGTTAGCACTCACTTCTTCACGCTCAATGAAGCCAGTTTGTCTCAGATCATACAGCCTAAATGCAACTGCAAGAAATGAAACCAGATATTTACATAAGACAGACATTTCACCTTGCATTTGCACAAATCAATTGCTGCCGCTTGTAGCAGTCACTTACAATCAATCTTATCTTGTATAGGAGCATAGGGATGAAACACATTGAGCGCATGAATGAACTCATCGAATTCAATGACACCATTTCTCTTCTCATCAAACAAATCAAAAACCTACACAACACAAAAAATGTCACACAGAGGTCCAAATAGCCTGTAATGAGTTAAAAACTGTTGCGAAGCAAACATACACGATCAAGGAATAGATTTTCGCCCTGGCGAGTTTGGAACAGTGCTAACTGAAGCTCCTCCTGCAACATAATCAGACTCCATTACAACAATTCCACAACAGTGCAGCTATATAGGCCAATTATTCAAAATCGAATCATCATTCTCACCTTGTGAATCAACCCGTCATCGATGATCGAGCTACTCAGCTTCTTAAACAACTCATATAACGCCTCCAGCTCATTAACAGTAACTGCATCAAATCCAAATGAAAACTTTCCGTTTCCACCTAATTTTCATTTTTCAACGACCAAAAAAATACAGAGGTACATACATCGGGTTTCTTCGGCGAGCTGAGTCATGTCTCCGATAGCGTAACCACGTTTGACGGGGCGAGGCCGGTAAGTGAAGCAACCTATCACGGTCAAAGCCAACTCCTCTATGATCGCTACACACGGTAGGAACGCAACGCACAGCTTCTCCCCCAGTGATAAAGAGCTCGATCTCTTCTCAAAACCCGATTTTTATCAAACACAAATAGCAAATAAAAATACATTTCCGAAAAATTCACGATTACATATATATGTTTTACCGAGAAATTGTCCATGGTTGAATGCACCGGCGACGAGGAGGACTCATCAGAGAATAGGGTTGTGTTTTCCGATGCAATGCTTATTCTTCTCCGATGTTTGTGACGTTTTTCTCTCTCTCCGTGCTCGCTTGGATCACACATCTATCATCTGACCGGCTGCTCCTCGGAAAATAATAAACAATAACGGAATCAGGCGAGATATAACGAAACTATATAATCAGTGATTATATATACACGTACGACCGCCATCAGGTAAGCTGACCTGGCTGTGAGCAGAGGCATGTGCTGTGATTGGTTTATTCTTTATCGGCATGTGACTCTAACCTTTCGCGAATGGCTGGCTGGACAGCTTCGTACTCATCCAACGACATGTCAACCGGTTCATTTACCTGAAAACATATCGATGTGACCTCCCAGAAGCGCCAGTGTGCACCATCAGGCGTAATAGTTGGCCGTGAATGCATGATACGTGTTCTTCTTGAAAAGATGGTACGAAAATGGGAGTATGATGTTGTTGCTAGCTATACAAATCCGGTCTCTCCAGATTCTTTACATTTTTGGTTTGTGGGACAAAGATTGTTTTTGGGCAGGCAGTCGACCATCTTTGTTTGATGGATTGATTGAATGGGAATCTTTAACAGTGATCCATTATTCATCTAGGATTATCTTTAAATTCCTGTTACTGATTGACACATTGACAAAAGTCGATGGCATGAGATGTTTGAGTTGATATTTATTATCCTCATCCTCAACGAACGTATTTCTATCGAGTTGATTTTTCTCCCAAATACAATCAATAATGTATCGATTCTACTCTCGATCTCAGTTTATATCATTAGGAGTTCTTTCTCAATTTATAAAGGAATTCGGCTCGTGTATCTAAAGACAAAGAGAAAAAATGATCAGGCAATCAATTACTTTTCTGTGAGATCTCACGTCGTCAGAAGGGAGGGAGGTGATGTCCCTTATTTTTGTAAACACACACATCCCACAAGGCTCTAAAGAGAAGGCGCATGCGTTATAGGCCGGAGGAACCGACCAAAAGAGGAAAGGGGCACGGAAGTTGGCCGGTCGTTTCTATTAGACAACATCAAAGCAAGCAAACAAAACTACGACATGCAGACGAGGATGTAGAGTCCATAAATTGGTGGATTGTGAGATCTCACGTCGTCAGAAGAGAGGGAGGTGATGTCCCTTATTTTTGTAAACACACACGTACATCCCACAAGGCTCTAAAGAGAAGGCGCATGCGTTATAGGCCGGAGGAACCGACCAAAAGAGGAAAGGGGGACAGAAGTTGGCAGGTCATTTGACTCATTTCTATTAGACAACATCAAAGCAAGCATAAAAAACTACGACGATCATATAATCCATCATTCATTTCATAATTTTCTGAAAAATCATCAACACACATTTGAGTAGATTAAGAAAAGTTTTAGACGCCAAGGATTTCAATTGCGTGTGCAACAAACTCGTGTTGGATCGATTAAGATATGTAATTATGTATATACTGACTTTATCGTTGGCCACCATATTCGTATCAGTATTATGATTAATTTTTAGACCACCATAGACCTCATGGTCGTTATTGTAAGGACTTTATTATATTAAGGAAATGGCTGCAAACCTAGTAAAACAGATCACTAGATCTTATTGATAAAAAATTCCTCTTTAGAAAATGAAAATTTTAATTGATTGTGGAAATCGACCACACATATTGGTACGAGTTTTTTCAATATCAAACTAGAACATAAAAAAGAGCGGGTGTTGCATTCACAAATTATATCTCTTTTTCCAATAATGTATTTCAAACTTTCATTCTTTAAATTCAGATCTTAATACAAACTTGGCGTTTCTTTGGTATGCAATTTGTGCAGTTTTAGAAATGTTTTGTGGTATGACGGTAGTGTGCGAGACTTCTTGCACCCCATCTTTGTGTTCGATTTGTGAAGAGCACGTGACTTCTTGCCCCTTTATGTTGGTTAGCAGGTGGTACTCTTTCCTCAGTTCGGAGTTTATCTACTAGGTTTTTATCTGAGCAAAGTTTTAACGAGGCCACCACTGTTTATGTCGCTACAACTAAACGGTTCCTACAATGAGTTCAAGAGGAGCAGTGAAGTCATTCCACTTTTTCCTTTTGTTTGGAATTATTGTTGTCTCCGACTTTGACAAGCAACAAATGCCGAGTTGTATCTATACAAATGGAACGTGCTCTAGGTCGAGCACATGTAATTAGAAGAGGTGAAGACTCAGTTTCATCTCTTTATTTCAGTTATTTGTATTCATTGTTCACGACAATGTAATCAGGCAGTACATAGGTTAGCTAACTATGCGTTTTTGTTTTCTGTATTTCGTGTGGATTGAGGGTATGTCACAATGGTTGTCTCATGTACTTGAAACTGATATAACTATCTATTAATGTATTTATCCCATTCTCAATAATGCCCTTCAAACAAAAAGAAGAAAGGGAAAACCCCACAACAATTGAACCAATACATTAAATCTACACTAGCAGTAATGTTCATCTGGTCAGTTATTGATAAAGGGAATCATAGTTAATCACTCTTGGATGTAAATTCAATGGTGGAAAATATTATTTTAAAGTTAAGTTGTTTTGTTTTCAACCCTTAGATTTACATCTAACGATGTTTAATTGATCATGGATCCTTTGATCAGTAATTGACCAGGTAAAACATGTATGTCTAAATCAGATATCCATTACATCGTTAAATTTACATCTAACGATACTTAATTGACCATGAATCCCTTAATTAATAATTGACCGGGTGAAGTCTAAACCAGTTCTCCACTACATTGGTCTCAGTTGAATGTGTTAAACATTATGGGTTTTACAACAAACAAGGAGCCATTTTATCCGAATATTTTCTTCTTTTAGAAAAAGAAAAAGATATAGAGATTTTCACCGATCCACTCGTCAGTTGGCGCGTTCAAACTACCCGCCCAAATCGCGCCAAATATTCGATCCCGCAGCCGTCGGATCATGATCACTTCCTCAACGTGCCTCGGAAGCGCTTAGCATTCATTTCCACACCCAACCTCCTCCTTCACCAACGCGAATTCGAGCAACCGGGTCATTTCAATGTGGACCGAATCGACTCGGAACCGAGTCATAGTCATAGTCCTCACCTTCGCCGCCACCGTCAAACTCTCTCACTCTCTCTACCGCTACAAGCTCCGCCGCTCCAAAGCTCGCTCCGGAACGATGTCGCTCGCTCCTCCGTCGGAAACCGACGCCGAATCTCTCAGGCGCAGCCGTATTCTCTCCAGCAAGCTCTACTTCGACGTCCCGAGCTCCAAGGTAAACCGTTACCTAGATTCGTCTCCGCTTTCAAGTTTACATTTCGGAATCTGAGAAATTTCACCGATCAGGTTCCGTTGATTTACTCTTCGAGTTATGATATCGCATTTCTCGGCATCGAGAAGCTGTAAGTGTGTGGTTTCAATCTTCCTCTCCTTTTATTGAATGAAATTGGTTTTGATTCGGTTAACGATACAGGCACCCGTTCGATTCTGCTAAATGGGGCCGGATATGTAGATTCCTATCCATGGATGATGTTGTGGAGAAGAATTGCCTTGTGGAGCCAAAGCAAGCTTCAAAGGAAGATCTTCTTGTGGTAGATATTCATATGGATTTTACTTTGTGTTTTTGTGTGTGGATACTTATCAGTAACTTTTGAGCTGGATTTACTTACTGTTGGTAAATTTGAGCAGGTGCATACTGAAGCATACTTGAAGAGTTTGAAGAGTAGTTTAGATGTTGCTATGATAATTGAGGTAGTATACTCATTACTTACAGCTTCAGATAAGGATGAATGGTTTCTGTCTTTCTGATGATGTTTGTTAGTTTCGAATTATGCATTTACGCTATGAGAGTATGACTTATTTGTTTCATCTACTTTGAGTAAGGTACCTCCTGTTGCCCTATTCCCAAACTGCCTTGTACAGCAGAAAGTTCTCGGGCCATTTCGCAACCAGGTAATCATCCATCTCGAGTTCTTTTTTTCTTTTTTTAAGTCCTTTCAGGAAGAAAAGAGAATAAGGGTTTAAGTGCTTGTATTATGTTGCAGGTGGGGGGAACTATCTTGGCTGCAAAGCTTGCAAAAGAGCGAGGATGGGCCATCAATGTGGGAGGAGGGTTTCATCATTGTTGTGGGGCAAAAGGAGGTGGATTCTGTGCTTATGCCGATATTTCTCTTTGCATACATTTTGCCTTTGTGTGGTTAAACATATCAAGGTACTAACTATTGCACATCAGATGAATAGTTGCATTATAATTTATAAGTTAGGTTTTGAGCTTAGTGCGAAACTATCTTTCACTCATTATCTGTATATGCAGGGTCATGATTATTGATCTTGATGCACATCAAGGAAATGGCCATGAAACGGATTTTGCAAATGACAGTATGTTTACCTTTTTTATCCTCAGGGCATAGTTTGACTTCATCATTTGTTCTTTTAAGTTCTGAACTGTGTTTATTTATTTATTTATTTATAACAGGTCGAGTCTATATCCTGGATATGTACAACCCTGGAATATATCCATTTGTAAGTTTCTGCCCAAGAAACTCTTAAGTTTATCCTGGTCTGTTTTGAGATGCAAGTTGGTAACAACTAAGTGACTAGCTCTGCTGGTGGTAAAGTCTATGAGGACAGGCCATCTTAGACATTGTGGTTGGGAAAACGCAAACTTCCTAGTGTCTCTCGTTGTTGCCCTTTCACTACATATTTACTTCTGGCTCTTTTTGATTGATCAGCGTCAATCTATAGTGTTTTCTTACTGAGGTTTTGAATTATGCTATTGGTCTGATGAACATGCCTTTCCTCCCTTCTCTTATTTAGGATTATGAGGCAAGGAGATACATTGATCAGAGGGTTGAAGTACCGGTGAGCCTTCATTAACCCATCATCATATCAGATTGTAGTTGTTTTGTCCATGGCTTTGTGTATCATAACATCTTTTAAGAAAAAATTAAACAGAGTGGCACTACAACAGCCGAGTACTTGAGGAAGTTAGATGAAGCTCTTGAGGTATATACTTACAAATCATGTGCTGTCATATCTGAAAATTGTTAGCAATTGGTTTTCTTTTAAAAACTTTTAGCTGTGTAAGCTATTCGATGAGAAGCACTTCCATGTGAACTCAAGAACTTGATATGAATGTTAGGTTGCTGCTCATAATTTTGAACCTGAGTTGGTAGTATACAATGCTGGAACTGATATTCTCGATGGAGATCCTCTGGGCAGGTTGAAGGTAACATCTCTGATCTTTTTCAGTCTTGGAGAATATCACTTGTAGTCATGACAATTGCAACAGGAGGTGTATCTTTTACCAGCTCTTTTGTGATCTGTGATTATGTGGCTTGCTTATGTAGATCAGTCCTGATGGGATAACTCACAGGGATGAGAAAGTCTTCAAGTTTGCTCGGGAGAGAAATATTCCCATTGTCATGCTCACATCAGGTGCGATTAATTTGTCCTCCGCTACTAATAGACCAATCGGTGTCAGTCAATCGTGATAACTACACACTTCGCAATGTGAAAGCGATCACCATAGCTATTTAATAAGTTAATGCCAACTGAATGTTGTACAACTCTAGATGATTGTAGTTGTGGTCAAATAGGTTGCATCATTTTTAAGTTTTCTCTGTTACTTAATCCAGACCTTTTATGTCTCAGGTGGTTACATGAAGTCAAGTGCAAGAGTTATAGCAGACTCGATAACCAACCTCTCAAATAAATCCTTGATTGATACGGGGAGAAACAGAACTTCTACATGAAATGACCCTCAGCATCCTATCCGTGGCTCCCTAGAGTCCAGGCCTTTCAAGAGATGAACTTCAGGCTTCATATATGCAGCATCTTAAATGGGCTACACTTGCAGCTTCTCATTGTAATCGATGTTGTATGATAGTAGACACGTTATTAACAAGGTTGTAAAGTAACTATATGGAGCAGGCCGAGAGATGCAACATTCTGCAGTCTCTGGGGATTCTCTTTTTGAAATGTACTATTGGAGTGGTACTTCTCAAAGCTCATCAATGACGGTGAGTGTAGGTATAGTTGGCTCGGGATACAGGTAATCCCCTTAATGAAGTGATTGATGGGAATGCTGCAAATGATCAAGCATGAAGTTATCTATCAAGGTAGTGTATGAGTATGGGACTATATCTCATAAATATGAGACTAAGACTACACCAACCAAAGTGGATTGGGTACAAACTTGGATGAGGCACAGAGAATGTGAAGCATCTCAGTCGAGAATATGGACAACAATTGGATTCGGCAGAAGCTATGTTGATTATCATTATCCAGATTTGTCGTAGTTATGTGCTAGCGCATTTGCTTGAATTTTAGGGTTGGTTTTCATGGTCAAAACTACCAATGGTACCAAACTTCTTGATCATAAGAGATCTCGCCTTCAGGTAAACAAGAGTGCTTTCCATTGTCCTTTCTAATGGGAGAGACCGAGAGACCTATTCTTGTTCTCTGTTCGACATATCTGTTTGTTTTGTATCTATTGGAAAGTAGTAGCGTTTCACCAAATCTGACTATACTGGATTTTCATTCCAAATAAAACCAAGTGGCATGGGCTTCTTTCTTTCTTCTTGTGGTCGTCATGGCTGTTGTAATCGCCTCAATAGTGGTTCTGGTGGCAAGTTGGCATGGGGTCTATCTCAAAAAAAAAAAATGAATTTTAGGCGTGCTAACAATAATATAATGTCATTGTCCTGTGACAATTTGGCCAAGGTAACATTAATTGAGACAAACGACATGTAAATGATATAATTCTAGGTATGTGGCTTCAGATGACGGGTAATTTTTGTAGTTACAATAAGTAAACGCATAACCACCACATATGGTCAAATTGGTAAAAGCCTAAATGTAGAACTCTTATATCCATGTTCGAATCTTAACTGACATTAATTAGAGTTAAATATTAATTTATTTTTAGTGACCAGAGAGATCTGGGCCTGGAAAGCATAAGGGTTGACACACTTATGCTCATAGCAGACCAATTACGAGTGAATAATTCAAGTTTAATAAGGGTTACCTCATTTTTTATATTTTTTATTATTATTATTTTTTTGGATAATGATTACCTCATTTTATGGTCATAGCAGACCAAGCCTCAACGGTAAATTACCCGACTCCCACTAAATCTGAATCGTTCCCGCCGGTCAACTTCCGACGCTATCCCACTTAAACATATTTGTTTTTGTTTTAATATAGGGCCACTGTATGACTCCAAGTTGACCACAGTACCCCTGACAGCCTAACTCTGGTTACTCCCTCCTCCTCCTCCTCTTCTTCTTCTTCTTCTTCACTCCCTCCTTCACCAACACTACGATTCGCCAATCCGCCACCGCCGGCCGTCCGTCGCCGCAAATCTCAACCGTCTATATTCGCGGCGGACTCCTGAAATGTTGATAAGAAGCCCTCTCACGATTCTGATCTCAACTCTGCTACTACTGCTGCTTCTCAGCTCCGATTTGCTCCTCGCCGACCCGCTCGCCGCCGAGTCAGATCCCCTCCTGCTCAACCTCAACGCCACCGAGTCCAATGTCTCGCTTTCCAAGCCCAAAGAAGGCAGCTTCGCTGACATGATCGACAAGGCTCTCGAGAACGAGTTCAAGGAGAACGATCAGAACGAAGGTTTGCTAGATCCAATCCTTCTCTCTTTCTCTGCGGTTAGGTTTGAACTGAAGAAACTGTAAGAAAGTTTCAGTTGCAATTGGAGCAGATCAAAGACGACGTGTTTAGCTGTGAATTGCAATAATAGTGATACTAGTAGTTCGTAATGGTATGGTTATTGATTTGCTAACTTTGCTTTGCTTGGTTTTAAATGCAGCTACTGATCCTGGAAGCTTCAACAACAGCGTAGCCGGCCAACAGGTTAGTGTTAAGTTCATTTTAATTATACATATAAGAGTCATAAATTGGAGATCTGATTTAGTTTTATTCGCAAATATAGTATGATCTATTTGCATTACATAAGGTTATACTTGGTTCATTCTTGAAATTTGATATGATTTTGATTCTTCCTAAGCTCCATATTTCATATAGATAAAGCTCTGTTGGCGAGTGTTTGCTAAATGTATCTATATACTCCCTTTTTGTCTGGAACAGGCTACACTGGAAACAGTTGCCAGAGTTAAGTCGAAGAAAAATGAGACAAAAGAGGAAAAGTATATTCTTCTTCTCATTTATGTTCTTTGTAGTTTCTGATTGCTTGAATTTGCACATTAGAGTAAAGCACTTCACTTTACCGTAACCGTCTTCGTTATCTGAATCGTGATTCTGGTTATTCTTTTTGTAGCTTAAATAGGTCGTTTCAACTACATGATGTTTTTAATCTGGATAATGATAATGGAGCAGAAGAGACCCCAACACTGATAGATCGCAAGGTAAGATTGATTGCTTCGTTGAAAATAGAACTACTGCAGGTATTTGTCACCATGGTCATAACTTATAAGAGAACTTACTGTTCTCTATTTATATTTTCAGGACAATGTCTTTATAATATCTAATTTTAAATCAAAATATCCAGTGCTGCAGCTAGACCTGAGGTAAATTTACTGTTTTCTTACAGTTTAAATAAGTTCATTGGTGATTGATTAGAAATGCTGATCTGAATACTTCTGCTTGTTGGATTGTAGACTGATATCAGATCTGGTCGTCGTTATTGTATCCGCAACCTGTGGTGGTATTGCTTTTGCTTGTGCTGGACAACCGGTCTGTACATACACATGAATAGTCATACATTTATAAACTTATCATAGAACATCTATGTTAATGTGACTATTATACTGAATGTTTCTTATTGTGTTACTTTAACTTTGCAGGTCATATCGGGGTATTTGCTAGCCGGATCTGTTATTGGACCTGGAGGGTTCAATTTCGTCAGTGAAATGGTTCAAGTATGTTTACCACACAAATTTGCTATCCAGAAACTTCTTACTTCGTGTAGCGTGTTATATTATCTTATACAGTGGTTTCTATGTTATGATATTGTAAGCATAAAGGTTTTCTAGTCACATGTGTAGAAGTGATTGATAATTATGGAAAGCAAGGTATACCAACAGTCATTTCATGTTGGATTTGATATACATTATTGAGAGGAAGAAAGAAAGAAAGAAACATTTCTAGTACTCATTTAAGATGATCTAGCACTTTTTTCAGACGCTCAGGTACTATAAGTCTGTTGTCTTGTAGTATACTATAAAATGTTCTTGGTAAGGCATATTGAGTATGCCTCATGTAAGAAACACTAACCGGGATTATTCTATATGCTGTGATAGAATTTGTTTGTCTTTTCTAGACGTTAGGTTGTTAACAGATCCCTCTTATTTAGGATGGCTTTATGTGTCTTATTCATTATTTTACTCTGATTTACGGATGCAGGTTGAAACTGTAGCTCAATTTGGGGTGATCTTTCTTCTTTTTGCTTTGGGTTTAGAGTTCTCCACAACAAAGGTAGATCCTCTCTCTCTCTC
>NC_020492.1:20372098-20430101 GCF_000184155.1 Fragaria vesca subsp. vesca | reverse complement strand
AAAGGTAAGTACTCTCTCTCTCTCTCTCTCTCTCTCTCTCTCTCTCTCTCTCAGTTTTGATGTTCTTATTACCAAGTGCAGTTACTCAAATTGATCCCTCTTAATTTTAGCTTCGAGTTGTTCGAGCGGTTGCTGTTCCGGGAGGCCTGCTGCAAATTTTCTTATTTATGTGCCTCTGTGGTATTACAGCCTCAGTATGTCTACTAATACTTTAAAAAACCACCCTTGAAGTGTGTGCTTGCTTATGATTATTTTACATTTGTAGCCTTCCTTCACTTGGAGTTCTGGCCATTGCAAAATTACAGGAATAGATGTTGCAATACAAATTATAAAAGTACCAGCTAGAATAAGGCATGGCATAGTAACATGCAATTAGTATGCAAATTATACTGCTTATGTTCTTTTCACTCTAGTTTAGTTCGGCTCTTTGGTAATTTCCTTATAATGGTGCTGTAGATTATTTCTTCTTGGTTCTTTATTCCTCCAACTACTTTGATTGTGTTTGAGTGACAATTATAACATGTCGCACTAGGATTTAGCATGAGTCCTTAAAACTAATAGGGTGGAGTACCAGTAGCTATTCTTCTGTGCTGGAGGGTGAGAGGTGCAATATTTGTGCAAGACATATACTTTCCCAAGACACCCTTTACCGCATAGAGGCCCTAATTGAAGTTGCTGGTAGTAGCGGAACTTCCACATGAAATTGGACTACTTTAGGGCTCTATTCTGCTTGCATCTCTACCTTCTCTAGTGTTTCTATGCTGTATCCTATTGCTCATTTGTAATTAACTGAAGTTGTTGGTAGTCGTGGAATGATAGCGCGTGAAGTTGACTGGTATAGGCCTCTATTCTGCTCTGGCATCTTGACAGTCAGTCTTTCTGTTGTATCTTTAGCACTCATTGGTATTTAGTTGTCTATGTCCGGTTATTGGACGGGTGTGCTTAAGATAAATATAATCGACATCGATTATGAAGCCATAGCTTTTGCTTATGTAGAGACTGGATTATACAATGTTTCTTATTCTCAATGCTGCAGTTCTGATTGGATGCTGTTTGCAGTTATGTGGAGGTAAAATTTCTGAGGGCGTATTCGTTGGCGTGTTCCTTTCTATGTCTTCAACAGCGGTGGTAAGCAAACGTAAACCTGCTTCATGCCTTATCTACATCCGCAAAGATTTGCCCCCTCATTTACAGTTTGTTTTTTGGATGCATGTTGTTTCCCGCTAAGCTCTTTTTTTTTGGCTTCAGGTCTTAAAATTTTTGATGGAAAAAAACTCCACTAATGCGCTTCATGGTCAAGTCACCATTGGCACCCTTATTCTGCAGGTCTGTTGGTTTTATTATTCTTTTTTTGGTCAACTCGCTGCTTTTTAGCACTCACTTATCATTCTTCTAAATATTCCCTGACAAGATTCTGCTTTGCAGGATTGTGCTGTGGGTTTGCTGTTTGCTTTGCTTCCAGTTCTGGGAGGGACTTCTGGCATCCTTCAAGGAGTGATGTCTATGGCTAAGCTGTGAGTTGTTTGTGTGTCGTCCTTTCAAGTTGTCTTTACTCCTCACCATCATGTAATAGTATTGAAGTTCAAAGTTATATGTTTGCTTCATATGAGGGGTATTTTATCTGTTACAAAAAACCTTCCACAGTATCTCACCTTGATGTTGAAATCTCCGGGGCACAAAATAACGTTATTGTTTGTTTTCTTTTTGTGAACGTTCTATTTCACCAAATATGTAAAGTGGATAGTAACTAAATTCTAGTAGAGTTAAGATATTTGCAAAGTTTCCTGTTTTTTGTTTTTTTGTTTTTGCAAAGTTTCCTGTTTTTTTCTATAAAATGACAATTGGTGACCATGAATTTTTGACATTGTATTTCTTCATTTATCCAGGATGGTGATGTTGATTGCGTTTTTGGCTGTTCTTTCTATATCATCTCGTACTTGTGTTCCCTGGTTACTCAAACTGATGATAAGTTTATCTTCACAGGTACCATTCTCTTTTCTTTGTTCTAGAGGCTTGCTGGATGTCTGAAAGCTATGAATTATTTAGTTTGGTTATGACTCTAATTTAAGTTTATATTTGCAGACCAATGAACTCTACCAGTTGGCATCCGTCGCATTCTGCTTGCTTGTAGCCTGGGTATGTTTCCCCTGATATAGTATGTGGCTTTATTCCTCTACTTGAGCTTAGTTTTCCTCCATGTATGAAAAGAATTGTACTGCTGCCAAGTTACAACAGTTCACGAAAGATCTTCAACTTTTACTCTGTATATCTTGTTATACCCAGTCCATCGTCATACTTGATTCTGTTCATTGCACATTTGCATTGTGAACAGATCTCCAGCATTTGGTTATTAGTCATGTCCTCGTGCATCTTGTCTCTTAGTCAAAATGATGTGAGATACAATTTGCAGACATACATGTCAGATGGTAGTCCTGAATGTTTTTAAAATTTCAGTGTAGTGACAAGCTAGGATTAAGTCTGGAACTGGGTTCCTTTGCCGCAGGAGTTATGATATCAACAACTGATCTTGCTCAACATACACTAGAACAAGTAAGGCTCTGTACTGTATCCTATATTTATGCAGATGATATTCTTTGGAATATGTACCTCCTTTCTGTAGCTCAAGAAACATGCATGCAACATAGCAGAAGAGGTTTTTTTTTTTTTTTTTTACTTGTTTTGGATATCTTCAGACTTCAGCAATAGACCTTTGGGTAGGGAGAGTGCAGTTTTGAACAAGTTTAATAACAGAAAATCTGGTGGTTTTAAATTCTGTTGGTGGGATTTGTCAACCAGACAAGCTGCTGTTACCAAATACACACTAGATGGTCCCAGAAAGATATTAGAACAATCCTCTATTAGTTCCATTTGCTTTTATGATTTATTCTAGCATCAGATGTTATAAAATCTTCAGTATCAGAATGATTACATCAATCGCTTTCTTATTCTTCTATGCATGATAGATTCTTTCTGACAAAGTTGAAAGTACTCAAGCTTGTTAGTTTTGCAGATTGAACCCATACGCAACCTTTTTGCGGCCCTTTTCCTTGCCAGCATTGGGATGCTGATCCATGTTCAGTTTCTCTGGAATCATGTTGATATATTACTTGCGTCTGTCATCTTAGTTGTCACAATAAAAACAATTATTATAGCCATGGTTGTCAAGGGATTCGGATACAACAACAAAACAGCATTCCTTGTAAGTTGGCTTTGTAGTCGCATTAATATTACTTCTTTCCTGTAATTCAATTGTTGACAGGTGTTGAATTGTGTCTTTCTATAGGTCGGAATATCTCTAGCACAGATAGGTGAATTCGCTTTTGTTCTTTTAAGTCGTGCCTCTAATCTCCATCTAGTCGAGGTTAGTGCTACTACCATTTAAGTTTTCGCAATAATTGATGTTCTCTTAAATAACTCATGGTCACAGTACCTCTAACTCTTTTGAACTTCTACCTTGTAGCATATAAGTAATATATTTATGAGTAGTTCTGCTGAAATTTTTGACTGTTTTCAGGGGAAATTATATCTGCTGCTGCTTGGAACCACAGCGTTAAGTCTGGTATGATATAATCTTTCATTCAGTGGTCGGTGCTTGTTTTGTTATGTACCCAGCTTTCCTTGAACATTTTTGTGCTGAAATTTGTACTGAATTTTTTTGCAGGTGACCACTCCTTTTCTATTTAAGCTAATCCCTGGTTTAGTGCACCTTGGTGTACTTTTAAGGTGGTTCCCTCCGGACGGTGCTGTTGAGGTAAATGATTTAAGAAGTGTTCCCATTGAGATTTAGGAAACAGCGTGTTGCCTTTGCTACATGTATTGCCAGCCTTGTTTTGAGGTATCTTACATATGTCTATTGACTTCAGATTGGATTTAAGGGAGACAGCCTGCGCACGGATAGTGGTAAACAGCGTGTTATTTTGATGGTCCGGGAATCACATGATTCATGATCTATGTATAAAGGAACCTGTAAAGGCGATTTCCAGCTTACCCAACACCTTTTACTCCAGCCATGTTTGGGAGTGGTGCTACTGAAATATTTTCTCTCCGTTTTCTCTACTCACACAAAGCTATTCTGGAGTAATTTCTGTTTAACATTACTGGCCTCATCAACAGTTCAAATCGATCCTCAGTAATGGAAGAACAGGAAAGAGACCATCTAACTGCCGAAAGAAGTGACACATGATGCTTTACCTATAAGAACCCCATTCTTTGCCACTGTGACTTGATTCTTTGGAGTTGTATCATAGTTTTTTGTCTTGTAATTTGAACTGTCATTGTAATTCATATCGTCTGTTTAACATGGAAAGTGTAGATTTTTGAGTATACCAATCAACTTATCAGGTAATGCCTGTATTGTACCTCCTCCTCCTCCTCAAATTGTAAATCAAATGGGTTTTATTTTCTTCTCTTCTCCACATGGCAATTTGACAGTTTCTCGTCCTTCTTTCGTTATTCTGAGATAATTGTCATTGATCGTCTAGACGTTACCGTAGATGTGTGTTATTGCTCATGCTAAGTTTGATGACGAGCTCTACTTCCATTTTGCTTTTCTTTGTTTACTGGAGTTTCAACTTTGGTTATACTAATATACTTCCATTAAATTAAACATTCGAACAGTTTTTGGAACATGATAGTTGGATTTCGATATTGCTAATTGCTCCTCTATTAATGAATGGGATCACTCTAAATGACAGGTATCCCCAAGTGGTGGTCAATTCCAGTGCAATCAAATCAGACCAATGCCTCTCTCTTTCTGCCGACCACAGCGCATCAGTTCAACCCTTCCCTCGACCCAGAACCAAACAACAAGTTGTCTCCGATTTCAAAACAATCTTTCGACTCTTCTTCCCCTTTGCCCTCCATTATTTCAACCCGCCGTAGAGAGACAGGACAACACTCCGAAGTCCAATCGTTGAAGACGGCGAGAGCGGCTCTTCCCTTTTATGTTCTTTCCAATTAATAGCTAATTAGCAAGTAGCCAGACAAAGAGAAATGAACGAACACTAATTAAGAGATTTTTTTTTTCTTTTTGAGAAGAAAAATAAATTACAACGAAGAGCCTCTCAGGCAACCAATACGATTAGTGCAATGAGATGTGTATTTATCTATCTTGACTCGAAATGGGAGCAGGTTTGAAAACAAGAAGAATCCATAAGAAGAGCCATCTGAGCTTGGGGAGGGATCCCATCAAACCAACACATCGGTGAGAAAAGAGAATGACCAACCGAAGCAAGAGCGTCCGCAAGAAAATTCGCCTCTCTGTACGTGTGGGAGAAGGTGATGCTGACAAAAGAATCGGTAAGAGCTAAGACATCTCGGATCAAGGACTTGAGCTTCCAATAGCACAAGACATTTTGACACAATTGATGATAAGAATCTCCTTCAACTTTGATTTGGTTGCAGTTGCGTCTTTTAGCGACAAGAAACCATTCTTTTAAAGTCATGTATTCAGCCAGGGGAACGGAAGAGTTGTGAAGCCTCCGCGCACCCGACATAATAGGAGAGCCAACAGAATCTCTAATAACGAACCCAGCAGCAGATGAAGTAGGGATTACTGAGCCGTCAAAGTTTGTCTTGAAGTAGTTACTGGGGGAATCCATCTGATGGTCTTACTAATTAATTGATGCATTAATGTAGTAATAAAAATAGAATTAAATTCAGTTTATCCCATTGCGGTTTAAAGTTGAATTCATGTTAGTCATAACTTTCAATTTCATCAGATTACCCTCCGAGCTCTTGTTTTTCTGGTAATTTAATTAGCTTCTCAACCCCCAAAACGTCATCACACATCATCAAATTTCAACGTCCCAATTGGACGGAGCATGAGTAATAGGAGACGGCAGACAGAAAAACAAGAGCTCCGGAGGTAATATAATGAAATTGAAAGTTTAGGGACTAACATTAATTCATATCTAAACCACAGTAGGTAAACTGAATTTAATTCTTGTCACACCCCTGAACCCGGTGTCGGTGGTTTCCAAGCACCTGACGCCGAATCCGAAGCGTGAGCGGGAACAGTAAAAGAAAATAAAACAATTTCAAATACTTTTCTCGAAATAAAAGAAAATAAAATGTTTACAATAATAAAAACAAATTACAAAGGCAAAATAGGTCTTGAGGTTTAGCTGACTTCTAATCTTCCGTACTTCTCGCCAGCCACTTGTACACGTAAGCTAACGTCACAGTTATTCTTCTAGAAACACGTGTCCTCGTACAAACCTGAACAAGACTCATAGGGGTGAGCTTACGCTCAGTAGGGCCTAACCTTTTTAAGTTATACTTAACTACGTCGCACAAACAAGTTATCAAATAATCAAACAATACCTTAAATATATAATGACAATTTAATACATGTATGCTAATGAATGACTTCCTTGATTACTGGTTGATCAGTCCATACATCAAAGACAGGTGAGCCTACACGCCCCATACCGTGTATTTTACCAACCGGGGGTGACTCATATGTCTCGAATATATGATCTAACAATCAGTAATATCTCATCACATATACCTCTTTTGTTAGTTTTCTTGTTATACTCATGGTCTCCCGATCCGTAACCCGATAGGATCATTTTATCGATGTCCGCCATCGAAAAGGCATACTTTCCCTACATTTGTGCACGTGTGGGCTAATCATAAATCCCGAGGACAACCCATGAGAAAACTCAACTACACAAAATGTATATGTTCTAATAATCTCATTCTCCTCTCCAGAATCTCCATTCTCATAATTTCTCACTATTCCTCATAATGCATTATGTATGCAATTAAATATCGATGCGCGTAATATAATCTCAAACAACATGTTTTTTATAGAAAGCAATAACATCGATCGCATAAGTCAACGATATCAATAATATCGAAAACAATAACAATCAAGATTTAATCAATCAATGTCACACAAAACACCCATTTCAATTATAATCAAATTATCAAATTATAGAAAAGGTTCCCCGATAGAGAGACCTTACCTGGAATCCAAATGCTACTTCTTGACGCTAAATAAAATTAGTAACTCAGCGACACGCTTTCTGAAATCCTTATCCTTCTACTCTTGAAATCCAGCTACTCGTATTCGATCCTCGCATCAAATACTTATTCTCACAAAGCCGGCAAATTACTTCAAATCATTGCCATCAAATCCACAAAAATTACTAAGGACACCCAAATCCTTATTTCTAATTCCTCTCACATTTTTTTTTTATAAATTCCGAACCATATGCCATATGAACTCACATTTGGCATTATCCCCACCTTTAAATCTACATTTGCAGTCAACGTTGTCGGCGTATCCCAACTATGCTCCAAACACTGATCTAAACTTTCCATAATTACTCTGGACACCCAACAAACTTGGCATTCATAATAATTCCTTGCTCCATATTTCTTCCAACTTCCACAACAGGAACCTAGCCTTTCTAAAAAATCTAAACACCAAACTTCTCCATTCTCTGCATCAAGCATGTACAACATCAACATCATGTCCTGCAATTTCATCCAAAACATAAACCAAACCTAGAACTATCAACCTCCATTTCCGTCACCAAACAACACTGCCCCAAAACCCACTTCATCCAACTTTCAATCTCCTGCCATTCAAATACATATCGTAGCACCCCTCCACAATCAGTATACTATGAAAAACCAGAAACTACAAGAACCACCACCTGCCACCGCCGTACACAGAAGCACTCACGGCGGCCGACGTCTGCCCAAACACCAACTTCTCCAAAACTTAATCAAACTTGAATTCAAGCATATAAACAGGTAGAGCTCGACAAATGGACCAACTTTCATACCTTGATCGAAACCAATCGTCGCCGGAAAACACCTAGAAACTCGCCGGAAAACCTAAAAGCTTCTCCTCTTCGAATCTCTCTCTCCTCAGCTTCCCATGGAAATCCAATAGCACAGCGACGTCGGGGAGGACGAGAGGAAGCTTCCAGTACCATTCACGCTCGTCGCCGTCGCTGGAATCGGAAACCCGATCGGAGAGGCAGTCACCTTCTCTCCTCCTTCTCTCTCTCTCGCCGGAGCTCCTCTTCGAAATCCAAGGACATAGCGAGGTCAGGGACAGCGAGACGGAGCTGTGGACACCTTTCTTTCTCCTCGCCGTCGCCGGAGGACAGAGCGGCAACCGGGTCGCCCGTCCCTGCTATTCGGGTCGGCAGAGACCCGGTCTGTGTCACCGTCTGCTGCAATCTGATCCGATTCCATTCTCTCTTCCTCTATGTATATACACCCTCAAACCGACTTCGATTCTTTTTCCATTTTCAAATAATTTTTAGATAATATCAAATTCTAAAATTCATTCAAAAAATAGCTCCGATGTCTAAACGATGCTTCGAAAAAATACAAACACGTAACGACGTCTAGGTTAATCTTATGGGCTCGAAAGATAAATTTTGACAAACCAAAAATTTGAATAATTTTCAAAAGTTAAAAAATAATAGAAATCGAAATAAAAAATAGCTCGAAAATAATTTTTTTTTTTTAAATAGAAATTTGAAATCGCAGGATGTTACAATTCTAAAAAATAATATCATATCAAACAGTAATTAAGTATGCTTGTCAGTAACGTAGCTAGCTAATCCAAACGGTGTTACGCCTAGCCTGTTGCAAGCTTAAGTTCTAAGTCAAGTCCATCTCCTTCTGCTGCTGCACTCTGAGATGATGAGACGTTCTTCAAATTAGTTTCACTTAGGAGAGGCCTCGAATTATGAACGGCTGGCCAGCACTCATATGGATTGTTAACAGATACTTCAGTGTTGGGATTATTAGCGATAATACCAATTTGTTGACGAGGTGAGACAAGTTTATCTTCGCCGACCTGCTTGCATGTCAAAATTAAGTACGTGGTAACATACATGTATAATCAAATTACCATGAATTATAACAAAAACATTTATAATTTTTTCAAAGAAATCAAAGATGGGATGTAGGTGTTTTACATCGAAAAGGGGTGGACGACCACGGCGTCTTTTCTTGTGGAGGTTGTCGATGGTTGCAGTAGCGTTGGTGGTGATGTTATTTTGTAGTCTGAGAAAGTATTTTTGGGCATGACTGGAGATCTGGGTTGGTGATCTTGTGGTGACATAGTGTTTAGAGATTCCCCTCCGGTCACCCTTACCCAGCTTTTCAATCCCCTCAAGAAACTTCCAATGCTCCTCCAAACTCCATGCCATTCCTACATCCCAAAATGGCGAAATCACACATATTAATTAGTCAGAAAAACGTGAACATAAGCTCATTTCCTAATCGAAAAATGTTACAGATCCGGTGCTTGAACCAAACTAATATAAGAATCATGTTATTCACGTACTCTTGTTGTAATTTGTTTCTTGAAGGCCGCCATTATCGGCACGAGAGATCTGATCGTGCCTATTTGTACACTTATTAGCTTGATATCCTGATAAGAAGCTGGTGAAGTGTGGAGAAGATGATGCCAAGCTGTTGTAGTAGTCCTTCCTCCAACGTTGACGCTTGATCACTTTCGTTGAAGTTGCAGATAATGAGGATGAGGGGGAAGAAGAGAGATCATGTCGATCAAGCTGAACACCAAACAACCTGAGAGTACTGTTATTACCATATCTTCTTTCAAACGGCTTATTCATCTGCTGCATCCAGTAGCAGTGCGTGGTGCTCCAGCAAGTCCTTGAATTGTGACCCTTGTTTCCACATTTCGAGCATGTCCTCGTCATCGATCTAGCTTGCCCTAGCCTGCTCGATCTTATCTCTCACGCTGATCACTTTCACTTAACTATACGAGTTAATTTCCACTACGTACTTACTTCACCAAGCTAAGTACTACTGAACGTCTAAAACTGAATGAATCGAAAAGAGGCGGAGACCAAAAACTATATATGCGTGTGTGTGGGAGAAAGAGTTTTCCGGAGTTGATAGTATACATGAATGTTCAATTACTCCAAATTAAAATGTTCATGTTAATTCTTCTAAGAAATTTGAAAGTGGTGGACCTGTTGTCATTTAAGCTCCATTCATGCGAACGACCTAAATATGACATGAAAATTAATACAGATATTACTACTGATCGATGCATTGTTTTCTCTCGATCACTGTGCATATATATATGGGGATCTGAGCTAGGGCTGCATTTTAAGCCATGCAGAGAAAGGGAACCGGAGACTCCACCCTGACGTCATCTGCCATATCGTAGCTGAGATCAATATGTCCCTAACAGTAGACCCAGAACTCAGGAGAGAAAAAGAGAAATTAATATATAGTTAATTCGTTTGTAAAATTAGTTGTAACAAATTAACCCAGTAAAAGAAAGAACCAAATGATCGTAGGACCTGATAATTACGTACGTCGAAGAAATAGCACGCCATGAATGTACTGATTAGCTGGCTTAATCGGGCGGAAATACTTGCAATATATAGTACTATATATACCCAGAAACTATAAAGCTAGCAGTGGTATCATCGATGATTCATATAATCATATCTACACCAGTATTATTAACACGTTCGTGTCCTGTTAAATCAGAACCGTGCAACTCGATCTGTAGGGAGAAACACTATCAATGTACGACCTGAACCACCTGCTGGTAGCGAAGCGACATAAATATATATGCAGGTAAGAAATGAATTTCACACCAGCCCCTTTATTCAAAGAAAACAAAACAAAGAAATGAATTTCAAGATCTCAGACTTGCTCGTTCTGTTTTGAGCTGATTCAGCCGGAATCATATCAATCAATGGGATATATATTGCTTAGTTTTACCATCCATATGCATATTAGCATATAGCTACATCATCCATATAGTGTATTTTTATTTCATGTAGATTTCCCTGTGTGTGTGTGTGTTTAATTAGAGAGCTAGCTCAAGCTTGTTCAAGCTACGAACCATGCATGGGGTCCAGTAAGATCGCTCGAATATGCTGTAATGCATTGCTCTTTACAAAGGCTAAAACTGAATCTTTTGATGACAGTACTCAGTGTGTAGTCCTTATCCTGCAGTAGTATACCAAAAAATAAAAGTTTTGATTATTTTTCAACCAATCATAGAGCTGGAAACGATTTCAAATGGAAGATATCAACAATAATTCAGGTTGGAAACAGGGCCGGCAGGGCCCTAGGCGACAAAGAAAATGGGGCTCCTTACAGGAAAATCATCATATTCACTGTCATAGCAGCATTTCGACCAAAACAAAAAAATCATATAGCAGCATATGTTATAGCGTAGAAATTCAATCTCATGTTCATAAAAGAAAGAAGAAAAAATCAAAATCAAACACCTAATAATCTGAAAAAGAAAAAGGGAAGTGCAGAAGTAATTTGACTAGTCTAAAGTCTAAACCGTACAACAAAACCATTTCTAGTTATATGTTGTCTTAATTATTTCAAAGCCCTAATTACATAGCTTTGTAACATAATCTAGTACTCTAGTATCCACTAACTCTTCATAGACAATGAACAGATGCACCCAAACACCAACCATAATATGATCCTACAAACAGACAAAACCATGTTTAATTGAAACAATAATTCACCAAACATAGTGTCATAAAATAAAACTAATAAGCAAAACAATAAGTAAAACCAATCAACCATTCCAGAATCTGGAATCCAGATTTGAGATTTGAGATTTGAGATTTTCAGCAAAAGTGCAAAAATATCTTACTTTTTATACAATCTCTTCAATGTTGAGTTAAGGGGCGGAGCTAGCTAGCATATGGTTTGGTAAGGCTTGAGCTAGAGGTGGCAAATGGGCCGGCCCGTTTAAACGGGTTTCGGGCCGTGTTTGGGCCGGCCCACGACGGGTCACTTTTTAACGGGCTCAGGCTCGGATTGGCCCATTTACTCATATGTAAGGCTCAGCCCGACCCACGACCCAAGCCCATAACATGGTGGGCCGTGCTCGGGCCTGGCCTATGAACGGGCCGTGTTGGGCCTGTTTCGTGCAGAAAATTGAAAATGGTCGAGGTGAATGTCTTATACCACCGCTTCTACTCTCATAATCTTAACTTTTAATTATACATGATACGATTACAAATAAAAACTAATTCACATAATCTATCGATCATTTTTTTCTTTGTCAACAAAACTAAAGAAATAAATGATAAATGCTTATTGTTCATAATTAATAAATTTTTAGGCAAAATCTTCTTATGAGTCTAAGGGAATCCAAATTCATACTCAAATAAATAATTATTAGTATATAAGTATATTGTTCATACTCTATACTAAATTTATTATTTATAAATATGTTATCTTCATATTAGAAATATAAAAAAATTATATTTTATAGTGGGCCTCAAATTATCGTGCTCGGGCCGGGCCGGGCCCATGGGCTCATTGTTATAGGCCCAACCTGACCCATTAGAATAACGTGCTTGGGCCGGGCCGGGCCGTTAACAGGCTTGAGCTGTGTCGAGCCGCTTTTAAACGTGTTTCGCATCCCGTTTGCCACCTCTAGCTTGAGCCCAACCGAGGATTTTGGACTTGGAAAAAAAAACTATGTATATATATTTTAT
Organism: Fragaria vesca subsp. vesca; assembly: GCF_000184155.1. Classification (NCBI taxonomy): domain Eukaryota; kingdom Viridiplantae; phylum Streptophyta; class Magnoliopsida; order Rosales; family Rosaceae; genus Fragaria; species Fragaria vesca. Next base: position 20,417,604 of record NC_020492.1, on the reverse strand, counting down.
TTTTGAGATATATGCACCCATCCCACCCAATTTTCATTCTAATCTTCCCTATCTTCAATTTCTGCACCCAGCTTTGGTCGCACATCTCTCCTCCTCTCAACGATTTGGCTCTAATCTTCAATTTCTCAGTCCCTCACTTCCTCAATTTCTCAGCTGCTCTACTCTTTAATCTCAATTACCCAACTCTTGTAATCCTCTTCTTCCTCTATTTAATACATGATTGTAAATATGATAATTGAATTTCATTGGTTCAATTTGCTGCGGCTGTTGGGTAATTTACTCTTCTTAAATTTCTGAAAATCCTCAAGTATAACATTCTAATCTTCTTCTTCTATATAGAATCTAAAATTGTAAGGTCTGGTTGAGCTCCTACACAGAGTTGTACTGGAAAAAAATAATAATAATAATATTTGGCCTTCGGCCAAAGTTGAAGCCCAACTAATCTTTAAATTCTGAATCCGCCACTGGTTGAGTTGTCAAATATGAGATTGTAGCAATCCCATGTTATTGAAGAAGGGGTCTGTAGCGGTGCCTCTAATATAGGCAAAACTATACCATTTCCTAAATAAATAAATAAAAAGGAGAGAAGCAAAGGAGAAAAATACATGGACAAGGTTTGCCTTAAAAGAGAAAGAGAGAGTCAGAGAGGCCTGGCTGCCTGGATTTGCCGCGCAATAGAAGAAGAAGAAACGTCCCATCTCTCTTTTTGAGAAAAAGGAGATGTGCTATCTAATTTTTTTTTTTTTGAGTAAAATTTACACTCTATTTTACAATCCACATTCACCTTTCTTTTTTGGGTAAATTTTTCACAAAAAGACAAAACACATGTCACTAATGACAAAATTTAAATTACCAAAAGAAGAAAGTGGAAATGTAAATTTCAGTTCTTTTTTTTTCATTATATATATATAAAGAGAAGAAATATTTTTTTGGGCCCAAAAAAAATGGGGGCTCTAGGCCTAAGCCTTCTGGGCCTATGCTCAGGGCCGGCCAAGTAGTTGGAAATCGACAACAAATTAACATGATGATGACATAATATATAAAACCCGACATTCAACGGCGCCACAGCTAGCCATGCAGTAGTATACGGTAGAGATACGAGAGCTAGCTAGCTGTGTCTTATCTGTTTCTTGCTTCTCTTTTTTCTTTCAAGTTTGCGTGAAACCAAAGACGACCCAGATCGATAAGCACGACCTAGCTTGCTAGCTTAGCTGCAACTGCATGGCCAATATCCTTTGATTATTCTTCATCATATTCACTTATTCAGTAGTAGTTGTTTGTTGGACCAAATTTATATCGTTCAGACTTTATATATATGGCTAAACTAAATAAATATACAAGTAGTTGAATTGATAACAATATCACGTAGAAGTTAGAATGAATCAAAATCTAGAACCACACGACTGAATCATAACTCTGGCACCACACGAGAATTGCTAACAAGCCCTAAAACCAAAAGGCAAAACGTACGTACACGAACCTTTTCATCCTCAAATGAGATCAACGAGCTAGCTAGGGCTGGTCAATATTCACCATAGCTTTATTTCACATCAAATTATATCACGCAAAGATATGATGGAGTTTGGTCGAGTTTCAGAGGAGACTGGGGATTTGAAATGGATGATGCAAATGATATGTCAATTCACGCTGAAGTTTGTTAGAGTTATCACATGAATCATCCACGAATGGAAACTCCAGCTTTTCAACGATTGCGACTATTCCTTTCATTTTACTCCCTCCATTTTCGATCGTCTTCTCCTTTTCCCCCTGTTTCACACACTCTTCCATATCCTGCGATCTTAGTAACCTCAACAAAGTTATCACTGTGTTTGTGTTTACTAATGATCAGACATAGTTATAGGATTTGAGATATACGAACACAAATGAAACTCCATGTAAGGAGATAGAGGTGTGGTGATTTTCTCATTCTCGAGTCTTATATGTGCCATTTTATTTCGAGAGTACGTATATATGCTATTTCACGTCGATTAACTACTCTTATATTGAATGATATTGATGTAGCTACAATAAATTAATCTACAATTAATTTGGGTCGTCGATATACTTCAAATGTTTGCGTGATCACTATTTCTGTATAGTTGTAGAACAAATTGACAATCATTGTAGTCATCATATTGAAACGTTTATATGAATGTTATAAAACAAACCGACAATTTATACAGTCATAAATTAACGTATTTCAAACGTTTGCGTGATCACAAATTTAAATTATAAAACAAATCGATTATTTATGTAGTCATATATGTAACGTATGTTCGCATAACATATTTTAAATGTCTGCGTTAACCATATATTTTGTAAAATAATGTATATATATTTTCTCTTCTTTCAATTCAAATGGAACAAACACTTAATTAAGAGCCTCACTTTACATAACCGTGGATCTTATTCTCTAACAACTCAGTGATTATTTTAGCAATGTATTCATGATCTGGTCAACTTGAATGAGAAACATGATCACCCGATGCAACTTGTGTTTGTTTTCTAATAATATTCTAACCACTTCTGATAAAACTATACACTCATTTTATATAAAAACAGTCTTTCACGAAAGCACCACCTCACGTTCATCTCCTTTCCTACACCAGCTAACTTTGTGTGACATCCATTTTTCGTCTCTCTGCGCATTTGCCTTTGTCGCATTTCCACAACAAGATTGAGTTAAAGAATTAAAACCTTCCCAATTTAGTTTAAATATGCCCCACTACATGCACTAATTCTCTCAATTTGGAACTAAGCACACTTCTGAAGCAAATAGATTAATCATAAACATATAATTAAGGCAATCTTAGCTTGCGTGTGTGCATATATATCATCAATGTCACAAGTTGTTCTTGTTCACTGAAGCAGCAAAGCCAGCACCAGCCTAGCTCGTTCTTCTTCTTCTTCCTTTGGTTATTCCTTGCTCTTGTTCATGTTTCCGATGGAGTCGAGCCAGAGGGAACCTCCTCCACAGGGGCTAACCTCCGAGGAGCTTTCCGATCTTGAGCCCCTCATTTGCACCTACCACAAATTCGAACCCTCCCCCAACACATGCACGTCCCTTATCACGCAACGAATCGAAGCTCCGACGGGGCTCGTCTGGCCCTTAGTTCGGAGCTTCGACAACCCTCAAAGGTACAAGCACTTCATCAAGAGCTGCAACATGAGCGGCGACGGTGGCGTCGGCAGCATAAGGGAGGTAACCGTCGTCTCGGGCCTCCCGGCGTCCACGAGCACCGAGAGGCTAGAGATTCTGGATGACGAGAAGCACGTTCTGAGCTTTAGGGTTGTCGGAGGCGAGCACAGGCTCAACAACTACAAGTCGGTTACTTCGGTGAACGAGTTCGAGAAAGACGGCAAGGTTTACTCGGTGGTTTTGGAGTCGTATTTGGTTGATATCCCGGAAGGGAATACCGGAGAGGATACCAAGATGTTTGTGGACACTGTGATCAAGTTGAACCTGCAGAAGCTTGCTGTGGTGGCCATGGCTAATCTGCATGGGGGTGGACATGAATAGTTTGATCGATGCCATGGTGGTCAACTGTTAGTGGTTAGCATTGTTCTTTGCAAATTGGATATCTGTGCGCTTCTTTCTTCTTCAATCTTTTTTAATGTCATCACTTATTGGTACAGTTGGGTATTGATTATGTACATTGTGTACCCCAGAATCCCAGATTATTGTTCAAGTTATATTGTCATTGAGCAATAGTTTTAGGTCCCTAGTTTTATATGTTGCAGCAACTTGTCATCCAATTTTCTTTTCAATAAAAGTGACAAGCTAGAGAAAAGGCTTCCCTTTGGTCTCATATATATATGAAATATGCTTTGCTCATGTGTTATATATCTTGATTTCTTGAACTTATTTCAGTATCGAGTTTATGAAGTGCATAAGTTGCCAGTCGTCTTTATATTGCCCTTTGCTTGTAGGGGTTTCCCCCACACACCCCAAATGTACTTGAACATATACAGTGTTTTCGATCTAATATTTGTCCTAAACGACTGTCTGTTTAAGCTTTGGATGCGTTTAATTTGCAACACAATTAGTCCCTATCGAGCTATTATCGACATTTTTGTCAAACATTTTTCGTGCTCTCTAACATATAAAAAGGACGCAGTCATAGAGCTCAAATCCGTCGAAGAAATTGATGGGTTTCTGCTGCCTTGTGACCTTTACATTGTATTGGAGAAAAAAGAGTGCTATTGAGATCGAATAGAGCAGCTAGCTACTTGCTTACTATCCACTCTTTGATTTGGTGGTGATTTTTACGCGTGGCTAAAATATGAACCCTCAAGTCAAGGGCAAAGACACAGGAAAAGGGAGATTTTGTTCATGGTGACTTGTGAGCAAGCCTAATTAGGGCACATGTGATCATCACGAACTAGTCTTCTGTGGCCACTTATGCATCTTCATAAATGCTTAAGGGCCCGTGTGGTAGCGGGGAAAACAAATTAGAGAACATTTCCATGATTAACTTGATAACCAAGTGGATGTGACCTTAGGAAATCATTTCCGCACCCGTTTTACTTTCTTCATTTTAGTTGTATCTGATTCGTGGCTTCTTTCATTATTGTTGTCATATTTTGTTTTCTGTTCCAAGTAAGTTTTACGGTGTAACTAGTAGGATAAAAATCTCCGATCGAACAACCTGATATTGGCCGGCCTGCTAATATGGGCCTCAACAGCTAATTGGGTCAGTAACAATCGCGGGTGATTGGTTGGCTTGCATTTTTGGTCTAAACTAGCAAAAGTGCAAAACAAATGAGGAAACACAAGCCTGGCCCAATTGCTGTTTCGTACTTTGGAAATTTGGATTTGAAGAGTTGCAATGAACCCGATCCAGATCCAATACCTTCATAGTGGCCTTTATTTCCGACATGCATTACATCTATTCGTCACTTTCATAGGCCAATGATATGAAGGCCATCTCAAAATTGCACAATGTGATTTTCCCAAAAAAAGAAAAAAGCACTAGAAAATTATTGAATACTTGGCTTGCTTGAGTTGCTTCACATGGTTGCTCTTTACTACAAGTCTTCTTGCTGTGGCTGATAACTCGTATTTAGTTGTTTGGTAGCCAAATCATGCATGTACTGCCACAAACGGCCACAAAATCTGCAAAAGAAAGGCTTTGCATGTACTGTCACATCACAAAACCAAAAATATTTGCTTCAATCTACTGTTGAAACATTATTTAATTTGCCATGAAATCATTGATCCCAAGATTTAAACTTAAGAGGAAGATCACTAAGTAGATTTGCCTCTGTTTCGTCATTATTTTGAACCTGAATACCTGACCTTATTCTCACACTACTCTTCAGCCAACACAGACAAGTTGTTAGAGCTTTCTTAATTGCACTCATAAGTCCTGAAAGATCTCCCCACAAGATTTCCTGAATCAGATTCTGGGGTTTTGCTTGCATCATCATCATAATGAGTACACTACTGCAACAGTGCTCTCTTTTCACCTTTCAATTTCAGTTTCCCATTTAAAGCCGTGTAGTTTTGTGTAGGTTCAAAAGCTTGAGACCCTCTATGCTACATTTAACTCTCATCTTTCTCAATCAGGCTTATTAGGTAAAAAAGAAATGGCAAGAAAGCAGAGGGCTTTTTCACCATCTCTGAGCAAAAATGGGGTTGAAGGGACCTGGCAGTCGCAACAGTAGAGAGAGAGAGAGAGAGAGAGAGAGAGAGAGAGAGAGAGAGTCCAGATATTTTGAATTGCAGAGATGAAGCCAGAAGATAATGAGAGGAGGAGGACAAAAGAGATCAGGAAAAAATTAATGGGCCCTCCAAAGCCTGCTGCAAGAGAAATGAGTGCCACACTCTGCCACTGCGCCATTTCAGTAATGTGGTTGCTTCTCTCTTCTGTCTGTGTGTGGCTCTCCTACAGAGCTCTCTATATATCTTGGATTTTAATTATTGGGTACATGCAATCATGCATTCTCATCTCTGTGATGAAGAGCAAGTTTTGATTTTTCTTGTTTTTGGTTTTATTTGAGTTTTGATTTTCAGTCACTCAGACACACTTCCCTTTATTGGGTTCTCTGAGACTTGGGTGTCCTTTTTTCTTTCAGACCCATTTATGTCTAATGCCCTTTAAACCTGTGGCTAGTGCCAGAGAAGAAAGAAAGAGTAAAATGATGAAACTTGATGGGTCCCCATTATTGCTGAAGCTCTGAATCTCAGTTTCTTGGGGTTTGGTTTCTTGAAAAGAACCAACCTTTGCTGGTCATTCTTCATAAAAGAACGCAACTTTGTGTGTGCTTTAAGTTCATTGTGGATGCATGAGAGCTCATTGTTTTAGCTTTTTCTTCTTGTTCTTTTTTGTAAAGAAAGGAACAAACAATTTTACCACTGCATTCTGCCCTTCACACTTCTCCTTTAAGGCTTTAAGGACAAGTAAGAATCATAGCTTGTGAACTTTCACTTCACTGGCTTGGTTCTCTGGGAATTCTACATATATAGGTTCAATTATTATCTCAGGTACTGTAAATTTTCTCTTTCAACTTCATGGAGATTTGAAAGTCCGATTTGGGGAAATCCCATGAATCTACTCCAAATTTCTGATACCATTTTTCTTTTTTCTTTTTTGCCATGGAGAAGCTTTGCTGCTGCATTCTCAGTGGAAGTGTTTGCTGGTGGGTTACATATCCTCTTCAAGTTGGGAAATAGGTTGGTCACTTTTACCATTTGCTTTTGTTAATTGTGGTAACTCACACATTTCTGTTCCATGTTTGCGTTTCTGTATTTTCATGCTGAAACACCTTACCCATTTTCTTGCTTTACCTGTGTTATATTTTGTTCAATAATAATGCTAGGCATCTCTCCCTGAAATTAGAATGCGAAAAGATATGTCCTTCTAGTATGGATTATTAACTTCAGTTTTGAATTTATCCAGGCTGAGACAGCATTGATAATCAGTTCATCATAGCTGAGAAAGTGACTGTGTTCATCTCAGCCTGATATTTGTTAAAGTTTCCACTGTCCTTTTGTCAAAACCTCTGGTTGATGCCTAATGCAATCTGATAATTGTGTCCTGAGATATGATGGATGATCAATTATTCAATGTCCCCACGGATGTGACTGCCCGAAATGCTGTTATGGTAGATGGGCTTGGACCACATACAACCATGAACTCTTTTGCTCAGTCGTATTCATTAGACCTCAACGACCAAAATCATTTCATTTCTGTACTTCCAATGCTCCCAGCCATTGATGGAGATTCTGTCATTGGATGCCATTCGAGTCATCTTCATGACACAAATAGTGATGCCATTGATGAATCATACAGAAGAAACAATCTGAGAGAACCCCTATTTGGCAGTTCAAGTTTCTACGATCATTCTGTGTTTCAAGGGGTACCTGACTCTGCTGCTTTCTCTACCCTTTTCCCTGCAAGTGATAATCTTCAAGAAGATCTCAACAACTTGGCAATCTCAGCAACTCCCATGCATCCTTCGGAAATTTATGTTTCAAATGCCGGCTCTGGCATACCAAGTTTTGTGTTGGCACCCCCAGTAAATTATGGATATGATGAAATACTTGGTAGCATAAATACTCAACAGTGGGAGCTCAACAAGTATGCAGCAGCTCCCTCGGAACCTGGAGTGAAAACTCCAGCAAGAACAACCGGGCTTCAAACATACTCGCCATCTATAGGAAATCTGGATCCAAATGGATGGTCATCGCCTAATGGTGCCAATTATGAAATGACATATCATTCTTACAGTTCCCCTAAATCAAGCAACGAGCTTGCTTTAACTCTTGCCACATCCACTTCTTCAATTGTAAATGGGATGCATATCCGAGATCAGTGTTCAGACATTGATTGTTCTGGGATTGGTCAGCCTTGTTTGAATCAAACAAGGTTTGGATCAGACCAGCAGGCTTCTTGCAGTAGTGAGGAGCCTTCTCCAAGTTTTGGTTCTTGCAAACCGCCCCAATTATCACAAATAATATGTGGATCAAGATATTTTCATGTGATTCAGGAAATCCTTACCCAGATTGCAAGCTATTCACTGGAAAATCTAGACCAGTCAAGTTATTCATCTCTGGGAGTCCATGCTGGTTTAGATAGTAGATTTGAGGTGCACGATGAGCCTGCACAGCAAAGACAGGAAATCGAAACAAAGAAAGCCAATCTTCTGGCCTTATTGCAAATGGTATGCCATTGTTTTCTGCTATTAATTAGTCTCAAGTTATCTGCTTTGGTCCTAGTTTGTCTGAGTACATGTTGCAAAAGGTGTAGACATAATGAATTAAACTTTGTAGTGTGGATTTAACTGTTTTTCTAGACTAGTAACTGATTTATGATGTATTGGACACAATGCAGCTTGATGACTGCTACAACCAATGTGTGGATGAGATTCATACAGTTGTATCGGCATTCCATGCTGCTACCGATACAGATCCTTCTATACATGCTCGTTTTGCTCTTAAAACAATCTCCATATTTTACAAAAATCTGAGGGAAAGAATTAGCACCTATTGCCTTTCAGTGAGTGAACAATTCAGCCCTGAGAGTCTCACTGAGAGTGAAACCTCTTTTGATGAAATCCAAAAGCATCTGGCTCTTCAGCATATGAAAAAGAAAGAACATCAAATTTGGAGACCACAGAGAGGCTTGCCAGAAAAATCAGTCTCGGTATTGAGGGCTTGGATGTTTCAAAACTTCCTTCACCCGTAAGCTGTCTGATTCGCATGTCTTGTTTTGAAATTTAGTGCTTCTGAGAAACAAGATATCAACAATGTTAATTAATGTACTATCTGTTTGATTGATTTCAGGTACCCTAAAGATTCAGAGAAGCATCTCCTTGCAGTAAAAAGTGGATTAACAAGAAGTCAGGTATATGATCTCAGTTTATTAAACCTCAACTATATTCGGCAATGAAGCACTACTCATTCTCTTTCTCTGTACCAGGTTTCGAATTGGTTCATAAATGCTAGGGTACGGCTATGGAAACCTATGATTGAGGAGATGTACGCAGATATGAACAGAAGAAAGGCTAGGCAAAATGAGAACACCGAGAGGAATCGCAGAAGCCTTCACCACATAAGTATTAACAATCAGAAATTTCATGTGAATTGAAGGTTTTGGGAAGGTACATATCAAATGGAAATGCGCATTTGTGGATGATTCAGTAGGAAAAAGAACACATCCTTCCACAACATTGTTACAATTAAGCTGTATATAATCCTCTCATCTGTTGAAGTATAAAAATTGAGTCCTCTCTGTAACTACCATGCATGCCTAGCACTCATGAAGTTCGAACTCAGAAATGGCACTCTTGTAGCAGCTAACTAGCTTTGTCCCTTGTACTCGCTAAAATTTGCAATCAATTTGGTACTACATTCTACACAAATAAAATTAAGCCTTTTCATCGTCCGTGACACAGAGTGCCTTTGTTTCTTTTGAAACACGGTGATGATTCAATCCCACATTGACAAAAGTCACAAGACGACGACATGCACAACTGGGTTTCTGGCCGGACGAGTTGGAATCAAACTACCAATCACCCATGCGCTGATGAGACTCTTTAACCCAAGTGACACATCCAAATAGATTTTCCAGGGAGCATTACAAGCACAATCCACAAGCCATGGCCCATATCTTTGTTTGCTGGCAATCCATTTGCAATCGAAGAAACTGCCACCTTTTTGGGATTGGGATCCAGCATTACATGACTTGCATATTTATCTACTCTTACCCATACAAATATGTACATGCACATACAAGGCGTGTACCGAAAATGTTAGTGATCAGGCTAATTTGATTGAACCACGTAACAAACAAACATATGATACAACAACACTCCACAAAAATGTGAAAACCTTTTAAACGGTGGCTTAATTTAGTCCTTAATTATCGAGGGTTAATGCATTTCACACCTTGTCTACAACTGTAACGAGTAATGGGCATCGAATATTCCTATTGGGGTTCGTATTTAGGTCTCTATATAGTTGTTCACCGTATGACGCAAGTCACCCAAAAGTGTCCACTAAAACCCTTTCCTTTCCAAACTCGGAGGGATTCCCATTAGTGCTTTCTACGCTGCAATCGATCAATCTGCTTCCACAAACAAACTCTATAAGTATCCAACTCCATCAGCCACCTGATCAGTATCTCTTATAAACCAGAGTCGTCTCTCTTTCTATCTGTGATTCTTATCAATGGCGAGGTTGGTCGTCATTTTCGATTTCGACAAGACGATCATCGACTGTGACAGCGACAACTGGGTTGTGGAAGAGCTGGGTATCAACCACTTGTTCACTCAGCTCCTCCACAATTTTCCTTGGAACGCTATTATGGTTAGTCTATATGAGTTATTGGTTTGAGTTTGGTTTTATTTCATTCTGAGCTAATGCTTGTGTTTATGTATTTCAACTATTTCAGGATAGGATGATGACAGAGCTTCACCATAGGGGAAAGACGATTGAGGACATTGAAGAGTGTTTGAAGAAGGTTCCACTGCATCCCAGCATTGCCTCTGCAATCGAATCGGTCCATGCTTTAGGGTAATTTCATCTCCTGATGTTATCTGATCGATCTCTAATTAATTGTTGTGGTTCTAATTGATCTCATGTATGTAGGTGTGATCTGAGGATTGTGAGTGATGCAAATGTGTTTTTCATAGAGACAATCTTGAAACATCATGGGCTACTGGACTATTTTTCAGAAATCAACACCAACCCAGGCTTTGTTGATGAACAAGGCAGGCTTAGAATCTTGCCCTACTATGATTTCAGCTCATCATCTCATGGCTGCAACATTTGCCCTTCCAATATGTGCAAGGTGAAATAATTAGTGTACCATATTTTATGTCGTCAGATTGTCGACGTCTTTTATTACATACACATACTAGGTATCAGAGAAGAGAACGTTACATGATTTTGGGTTTATATTCCTACAGGGTCTGGTGATGGAGAAGATCCGAGCTTCTGTTTCGGCAGATGGAAAGAAGCAGTTGGTCTATGTTGGGGATGGAACTCCCGATTTTTGCGCAGGCTTGAAACTTGAAGAAGGAGATGTCCTGATGCCAAGGAAGGACTTTCCTATCTGTGATCTAATATCTGCCAACCCATTGCTTATCAAGGCAAAAATTCATGAATGGAGCAATTGGGATGAGCTTAGTACTAATTTGCTAAGCACAGTGAACAATGCCCTTATTGATGAGTCTGCGAAAACCGATCAATTGGTTCCACTTTGCAAGTACCAAAACAGTTCGATATCTGTTACTGCCCATGAAGCCCTTCAGAAAGCTCTTCCAGTTTCACCTCCCCACTAGTTGAGCTAGGAAGTTTGGCAATGGCATTTCCTTACTCATTGGATACAATGGAGTGTCGTTATCATTGGTGCTTGACAAGTTACATATGCACTATGATAGACTGGAAATGAAATACAATTGCATCAATACTTGTCATATAAAGTTAAATATGTACTATGATGAATGTGACACTTGCTATTTGCCACCTTATCATGCAAGCCATACCAGGCTCCACCAATCTATCCTTGGCTGCAGGCAGTTGATTCATCCATTGAACTATACTGTGGTGTGCCATCATCATCAACCAAGAAGCAGAAAGGAGTATAATAATATTGCATTTCACTTGGTTTATAATCATCCAATTGAGAAACACTAAAATGAGCAATGAGCTGACACATGAGCCACCATGAAAGTTGAAAATTGAGTTCCTTCACCCCTAGAACAAAGTGTAAGGAAAATTAAATAAATTGATAGATATAGTCATATAGATCATCTAATTTGGACACATAAGAAAGCAGATCATCATCCAATTTTATACCATTATTTATAATCGTCCTTTGTTTATAGTTTGTTGAATAATTCTGAGGATATACAGACAAACTAGCCATCTCCCTCCCTCAAGTAACATTACAGACAACAATTGAAAGAATGATATCTGCTACTTTCCTTATGAACTTTTACCTTGTATCTTTCACTCTCTTTCTATATCTACAGAACCGCTAACAATACCCTGTTCTTTTTTTATCCCCAACCAATCAAGAGAAAATTTCAAGCTCATCAAGTAGATTGCAAGAGGCGAAATTTCAAACCCTTTGTCAACAACTTATATCATGAGGTACCCGAGTCTTTATCGGTTTCAACTTCAAACCCATGCTTTCTGGTGAAAGAAGCTCTGGTGCGATGCAGGACGGACTCAAGGGGCTTCTTGGGCTGACATTTGACTGAGAAGGCCTGTATAAGCCATAACCCATGAGGAAGTACTCCAATGGTATCAACATTGCATGAGGCTGCTCCTCTGTCACCATTGATCCACATGCCTGAACCTGCAGGTCACCCACACCACCAGTAATAAGCTTGCTTAATATTCATATAGAGATGCAACAGGTATTTTCATAGGTTCTAGACCTGGATCGCATACCTCAACCAAGGCACTATATCGCCTATCTAATTTTGATGTCATGTAGAGAGCTTCCGAGTGAAAGGGTGAGTTCTCACCAACAAATATTAGTGAGCGACATTGTAGCTTACGCAATCCATCAGAAATGTCGGGTCTCCTGAAAGAAGATGAAAACAGAGTCCATGGTTGAAATGGAGATTCCAAAAGTACAAAGGTAGTCCGCAACAATTAACCAATTGATGCAGCACTAGTCTTCTCCATATATTGTCTGATTGTCATAGTGGTTGCATTATTACACTGTTTGCAATGCAAGCAAACATGACTCCCAAAACAAGGGAGCATCAATATTTTCTTAAATAGAGAGTGGTGATAAAAAGATGAGAGTAAATGATAAAGTAAAACTAATATTGGGAACGGGATATACCCATTGATTGCTTCAAGAAACCGCCAAACATTTGAACTCCGCCTTTCATCAAGCGACTGTTATAGGATACAAGAGTGAAACCAAATATGCAATCAGCAGTTTGACACATCATTTTGGTACGTACACAAATCAGAGAACTAGTATAAATAATGGACATATTGACAAAGGTTAGATGACTAACTCTTCTGCATGCCTGAACTATATCTGATTCTGGTACTTGAACACTGCCACGAACTTCCTGCCACCAAGATTTAAAATGTTAACAATGAAACCAAACCACATGTATAAAGATAGATATTTGTGCTTTAGACTAGAACAATGGCAGACCTTGCTGAAGTAGCGCTTAAGCAATATCTCCTTTACCACACCACACATACCATAGAAGTACAGTAAATTTGACATCACCTGAAAATTAAGAGGGAAAAAAAGAGTTAGGATGTGCAAACCATTTGCTCGATATTCCAAACACTACAAGAGTTGATACATCGAGGAAGGGTGAGGGGAGAGGGAACCTTATTATACAACCATTCTGTCCAGCATGGTGCTTTGCATATTGGAGAAACGAGTATCAACCCCATAACACGGGATCTGTATTTCATCTGTTCCCAAAATTATGGAAAGATAATCAATAAAAGTCTTATTGAGATGATAACAAATAGTACTAATGTGCACAGTGAGGATAGAGATCTTACAGCAAAATGAGTAAGAATGTAAGCTCCAGCTGTAACCCCCATGCACATCACTGCACCAAGTCTACGGGAGAAAGAAAAAAAAAAGATACTTTTATTTGCCTTCATATTTCAATTCATCATACTAATTAAAGATGAATGACTATTAAAGAGAAAACAAAAGGTCTCTCTCTAGCTTTTAAAAGGTTCAACGAGCTTTGTGAATATCATGTATTACTTGAGAGTTGAGACCCGGGTTTAGAACATTGTTATTCACATAATTTCGTATCTAAAGTTGGTAGATGCGTGCAAATATCTTTTCAGACAATAAAACCAGAAGCCTTTTCAACCACTACATAATTGAGTTAACCATTTGATTGTAGAAACTATCCGATAACTCTAAACAAGCTCCTGATTAACATTAACTTAATGCTGTCATGAAAATTTGATTACCCAAAAAAGTTGAGAACTTCGGCAATCTGATCTACTAAATCATCAGTGGAATACGCAGGATCATCAAGGCTAATCGCTGAAGCTCCAAACTGAAATAGTTCTTGAAGAAAGCACGACATAAGAACTTATGTGAATAGCAGTCAATGGAAGAAAACTGCAACAATTTAGGCAGGAAGATTAAGCAGAAGCATGAAATGTATTCAGTTATTGAATTACAAACCTCGTGGCCGGGAGGACTAATATGGTATATGCAAAAGTTGTGGAGCAGCAAAGAACATGCTTCTGGACAAAAGAATAATCCTTGAAAGCAGGACATATCTGAAAATCCACAAAATATGACAAACGTTAAGTTGGAAATTAGATGTATAAAAGATTTACTAATATTCATGATATCTCTTGACCATAATTTGTTTACCAAAGTCAATAAGTCACCATTCTCTTATGTACTACACAAAAGTCATTTTCCTTAGAACTTAAAATGTTTAATGACGGATCTAATAGAAATAAAGCTTCAGTATTTTCAAAGAATCAGTTGGTACAATGGCGTCATCCGAGAGGTAAAAGCAATCAACTTGATTACCTGACAATATTTCTTCCGGAAAAACTAATAGGTGAATTTTGATTTCTTAAGTTTGAATAGTAAAAGAAGTGCAACCAAGAAATAATTTCCAGTGGCTAAGTTTTGTTTTACTTACGATTTAAAGCTAAATCAGGATAAGTGACAAGAGCTGGTTTGTCCTGATCCCCCAACACAGCAACGGACACATAACCATGCCTAGTTTGTACAAGATGCTCCTGCAGACAGATTCCATCATAGAGTCCACTAATTCAGTAAATCAAATTGAGAAAATAATACGAAGTTCCAAAAACAGAATAGTGACCAAAAGCTTGCAAATTGCAATAATTGTAGTAACAATTCAACACTAGAAATTCGAACCACTTTTTCCAGGTCATTTACTCCCAGAGTAGAAGAAACTACAAACCAACAGTACCATACCAAAGTACACCATCAAGTAAAAACTCAACCAAGCTAAAACTTTCATCCTTGATTCCAATAACAATACACAATCAAACAAGTAGTTGACCTAATTTGCTTTTGAAATCGAGCTATCTGGAGCTAAAAAAAAGCAAGAATTCCAATTCAAAAATTTCATAAGCCATAAAACTTAACCTGCATTCAACAAGTTCATATAAATTCAATAACAAAATAGAACACCAAAATCAGCTTCATTTCTTGAATGCAGCATTGACCACAAAAATGAACAAACCAATCCCAGGAGAATAACGACTGTACCTTCCCACAGAGAGAAGCCCCCTCCATATCCACCGACACTGAATCACCACTAGAATCCCCCATTTTTGATATTTTGATTTTTTTTCCCTCTAATCTAATTTGGCTCAGGTTTTGAAATGGGTGAGGGCAATGGGCTTGGCTTTCATGGCGGTATAAATACAATGCTCTCTCTTTCTATCTCTCTCTGGGTGTCTGTTTTAAATGTTTGACTCGCTCTGAACTCGCACGAGTCACCGACGCTTAATCGCAGAGCCTCACGAGCGGACCGTATATACCAACGGCCTCTTCTTCAACCCCGGACACTGGTTTGGCTTAACCACGGTTAAGCCCCTGAAGCCGACAGTTTCTGCGCTTTTACTAATTTGTCCCTTGTTTTTAATTTTATAAGAAGGATAGGAAAGTAATAATTGTCTTTGGTTTGCTTCTGTATTTGAATTTTGAAGGTGCGACTTGTCCTTTAATGCTGAGTTTGTTACATGAGTATATGATGTATATATATATATATATATATTATTTTTTTTAGTATATGATGTATAGGGAGCATTTTTAGTGAAGACTTTTAAGTTAATAACTAATTGAGGATTTTTCGGTTTATGGTTTAAAGACTCATTTTTCAATCACATTTTGACATCTCATTTGTTCAATTTTTAGGTTTATATGAGTATATCATTTCTACAGATTTTCAGCCAAATTGAATTGGTGTTCGTTAAGATAACAAACTAGATCAAATTAATAGATGAACCAAATCTGTCAAATATGAACCGTTCAAGTTCATAATTGATAAATCACACTTATGAATGTCTTAACAATTTTCAATACATACAGCTAAAAATTTGGAGAAATGATCTACTCATAGATACATATAAACTGAACGGTCAATATGTGGATATAAGATTGAAATGTGGGATAAGCCGAAAAGTCATCAACATAAGGGTCCTCATTAGAAGGGCTTTCATGATGTATATATGTATATCTATGAGTATATGATGTATACCTAAGTATCTAACTAAACTGCGTATATGAATAACTGAAATTCGATCATATGCATGGATTCTATATATAGTTGATATGCAAAGATACACATTGTTTCTGCATAATCCACTATCATGGCCAATATGCCTTTGGTGTTACAAGGGCTCTCGAATATGGAGTGAGTAGAGATCAGGAGAGAGAGAGAGAGATTCAGCCAGCCCCTTTCTATATATGGGAAGTCTTCATTTTATAGCTAAAGGAGGTTCCCTCTTATTACATATTACCAATGTGGGACAAGGTGCATATAACTATTATCATGGTGCCTTAATGTAGAGCTTGGAGGAGGACCTTGCGGATGTGGTACCGATGATATTTCACCATGGCAAGGTAGCTTGGATGTCGGTTTACCAGAAGTATGTCGAGGGCGGGGCCCTTCGTGGTTAGAAAACAGTCTACGAGGTCGTTGCTTATGCTTGCGGTATATATACCAACAACACACATAGATATAGAGCAAATTTTTCTTATTTTTGCTTTGCATGGTAGGCTTTCATGCTATCAGTTAGATGATTCTGTAGTTGGAACATCATATATATAACTTATAAATAGCGCAACATGCAAAACATATTCTTCATTAGACCTGTTATATAGTGATATATATAAGTTGGTACCTATCATAATTAGCACTGCAGGCATCAAATTCTAAATGTTGGATTTGACACAGCTAATTTCAGTCCTTTCAGTAGAAAACGTATTCTAAACATGCGTAAGAAATTCGTTAATATATATATATATATATATATATATATATATATATATATATATCTCATTTAAATTCTACCAATTTCCTCTCCATGCATATAATTATTGCATATATATATAGTTGCATACATGCACACTCGATCTATATCAAATGCAGACAAGTCGCTATTATCGATCGGTAGTAGCTGAAAAGGGTATACGAGAGGCTTCTGTCAACTTAAAACCTAGCTCTATCGGCCGTCCATATATGACACTTACCAACTTCACGATCTGCTTGTCTTCAACAGCCTTCATACCAACAATCAGCTTACGTTAATGTTGGTGCTAACCTGCTCTAGTTTAATCTGGTTTTGGAACCACTTCTTCTTAGGTTACACTCTTGTAAGGTTTATAACCCAGAATCTTCATTTGACCTGGAAATCCACATAAGATCCCATATCCCATCACCATTAACCCACCAACCACAATGATTTATATACGTACGTACAGTACTCATAAAAAAACCTTTATATATTTCCTAATCAATCAATTCATTTTGATGAGCCAAGCGAGGTCTAAATTCAACGCAGAAGGCGTTAGATTGTCAATTATTTTAACTTACAGGCAAAACAAATAATAATATATAGCATCCTGATTAACTGATTATATATTAACCGTGAAACCAATCTAAAATCCTAATATTCACGTATATTATTCACAATATATCTCTGTACAGAAGCCAAATCCACGTAGCTGTAAGACCACCGACACCTCAAATCGAGCTCCTTCTATTCATAATTTCATATGAGGTACACTACTATAGTTTCCAACAAGAACCAGAAGATGTGTCGGTCACAGGTCACCGATGAAACCCAGGAACATGATTATCTATATGGCCCCAAAGCAATATCTCAATAATTAATTTGTAAAGAAACCCATAGGTTTAGGGATACTAATACGTACTTAATAATGAAGATTATATGGAATTAATAATGAAGTTAATTGTGAGGAAAATGGTTGTTGAGCTTTCGTAATCTGTGGTTTCACATCGGTGTAATGACCTTCCGTCTCTTTCATCAATTAATCTCAAAGACCCCTTGTTGTAATTGGTCTTCTTTTTCCTTGTGCTAATCACGAATAAGATTTTGCATCAACATTGATAGTGATATGCATCTTATGATCGAGCATAATGTTAGTAATGCGCCCTTTTGCTTATTGATTAGCATAAACAACCAATTGTCTAAACTAATACTTGAGCACGGTTGTAAATGTCATATTATTATCAAAAAGATTAACGAGAATGTCATTTACGTGGATGAATTTTAAATCATCGATTTCGGTAAATATTGAATGAGAATATTTATTTGCATAAATCGTCTATAACGACACATAAGCACAATATATTAGTCCGATATAGGGCTAAAAAATTAAAAATCAGGACGAAAATACTTAGATTGTTCGTGGACGATGGAATAATATTCCTTTGGTGTAAATGATGGCATAAATTTTGAAGACGTCCAAGTATGAACTCTAGGTAGATAAGGTGGAGAAAGGTCAGCCCGTTTTGATGGGAGAAAAGCTGGACTACATGGTAGACTTGTGACTCATCCTTGTCGCTAGACCTTATTGGATCATGAACCTAACAACATAAACTACACGTGACCAATTCAGTGTCGACACCCGGAGAATCGTGGCCCCACTTTCAAGCTCTTTTTGAGCTAGATGGCCCAACTCTCATAATATTGGACGATATGAGATGTTTTAGAGCAGGCTGCTATTCGAGTCTTGGCCCAAGGTCAAAAGCCATTCCAAATAGCTCCCTCCAGGCCCAATTTTCTGATTTGGGCCTTACACAAATACATGGTTGTAAATTCGCAGTGTACTTTCCAAATGATTTATATATTTGGGTGAGTCCGTGTGACCAGCCGACGCATCAGACTCATAATTCCAATTTCTAAATGTTTTGTAAGTTTTTATGCCAAATTACTTCTATCATTAGCAAGCTAACTACAATTCCTTTTCTGATGAAGTATAAAATGTAGAGAAAGAGAGATAGCAAGAGAATCATCATTTTATTCATTGATAGGAGCCCTTTATATAGAAATTACACAATACCAATATGGTAAGAATACGAATATATAGATCTAGTCAAACTACATATCCTAATAGCATAAGACTAAGACACACATAAAGAATATCTAGAAAAATACATAATATCCTAGAACATTTTCTTATTTTTAATTGATGTTTTTGTTGCCATGAGATTGGAAGGTTGAAGCATTTGAGTGTTTAGATCAATAAGCTTACGCAACAATTTCTCGTAAGTATGATTTATATGATTGTATAAATGTTGATTACAAAATCATGTGTATTTGTAGTAGTCATTTCCTCTCACGATCAAAGAGCCACGTCTTTCCTTTCAAAAAAGAGAGAAAAGAGTCACATCGATCTATTCTTTATTTGAGGGTTCAAGGGCGGCTTGAGCCCTGTGCCACTAAAACTCATGACAATGATTTTAGGGTTGGAGACGGTAATTCGTATTGTAATACTGTTTAGAGATGTCAACTAAGCGGGTTGTTATGCGTCAATGGCACTAAGTGTTATGTGTGGTTAGGGGTTTGGCTCGACTAACTCATATATATCATCATTTGTGACAGACCCGTGACTATTTTTAATAGAAAGAAAGAAAAGTTGCTTTTGGCTACGTTGGGTTGTTATGCGTCAATGGCACTGAGCGTTATGCGTGGTTAGGAGTTTGGCTCGACTAACTCATAGATGTCATCATTTGTGACAGACCCGTGACTATTTTTAATAAGAAGAAAGAGAGTGAGGAACATTTACCCACCACCGATATTTCTCATATTTTGTAATTATTTTCAAGTTAGAATAAAAGTGTTGATGGTTCTTTTTAAAAGATAGAACAATGCTCGATGATAAAAGAAAATAGTACAATGACTTTAATTATTGAAAAAAAGGAAGAAGAAAAGAACAAAAATGAGGATGCAAAGTCAGCAACACATACACAACAGTGACAACACCATTTTTGGTATGAAACACACAACACAATAACTCATCTCATCTTAAACACCTAAATTTGTCTCTAAAGAAACAGACTGATGTTTCTTGTTCAAAAGAAAAAGAAAAAAGAAACACACTGATGTTCAAGCCTGCTTCTCCCACCACCGTTCAACTCTTTACCGTCGCCCAACCACCACCGTCGGATTGAAGGAAACCAGTGCATTGTAGTCTACGCAGGAACGCACTCGACCACATCCATAAAGCCAAAAATTATACAAAACGCATCTTAATATAAAAATCATATTAGTCCCTTTCAGTAGTAATCACATCTGAAATTCTAACATATCACCATTCACCACCACCTTTCTTCCATGTCATTATAATTATTCCTCTTCTTTTCCAGGATCAATATTTAGAAATAAAAAAATAAAAAAATAAAAGGCGAGTCGGGCCATAATAATTTAGATGTTCACGACCAATCGAGCTAAAAAGCTACGTCCCGCTGCGTCATTCTCTTCCCCTCTCTATTTTCAGCAACCCAAAAAAAAAAGAAAAAGAGTAAAAAGGAAGAGATCAGAGACAGACAGAGAGAGAGAGAGAGAGAGTGGAAATTCCAATCCGTACGCGTCAGGCTTGGAATGGATGAAGAAGAAGGAAGAGACACTCTGCATTTGATTCTCCGATGAAGATTGTTCCCTAAATCCAACCGTGAGATTCTTTTCTCTCCGTTTTCAGATCGACGACGCATGATAGATTTCTGATTTGCTTTTCACGATTCGGCGAGTTTTCGCGCGGTTTGTAGTGGTGTTAGGGAAATGAACGGCGGCGGAGAAGGTCCGGCGACGTCTGGAGCGGCGGCGACGGTGCCGCTCGACTGGAAGTTCTCTCAGGTCTTCGGAGAACGGACCGCCGGCGAGGAAGTTCAGGAAGGTACTGTTCTCGATTCTCGATTCGATTGCTTTCAGTCTCATTCTCATTAGTACTATTTGTTCAACGCTGCGATTATCATTTATTGGATGATTCGGTTTAAATTGATGTTTGGTGATGTTGAATAGAAAGAATGAAATTAAGATGAGTTTGATTATAGACGGAAGCACTTGAGCTGTAGTCTGCAGGGTTTATGACGTGGATGGTTTAGTTAATGGCTGTTTTCTCTATGGCTAATCATCGATGAACATTTGGAGTTATCTTCTTGTGGTTGTGTGTGGTTCATGCCTATTTGCTTAGAAAGAAAACCACGGAATTTGATTGATAAGTATTTGTAATAAAGTAAACGGAATAGCAATTAGGAAGGATGCATCTCTTTGGAACAATGGTTGCTCCTGAATGACTACTTTTGAAGTTTATGATAAGTGACTTTAGGTGTTTGGGGAAAGCGTGCATTGTATATTACGCATACGAAAGCACTTACTGTGGTTACACTCTCACTGGTTTTGCAGTTGATATAATATCTGCTATAGAATTCGATAGAACTGGAGACCACCTTGCCACTGGAGATCGTGGAGGGCGGGTGGTATTATTTGAAAGAACTGATGCCAAGGAGGTGAGTTAGTTGACGCCATTTTTAAGGGAACGGCGGTGGATGAATGATTTCTTTATATTCATTTGGGACAATTTCTACTTTTGCTACTCTGTTTTGATTTAGTTCTACTTCCTTGTTATGTACTATGAATATAGAATGGTGCACATCGGAAAGATCTGGAGAGAATGGATTATTCCATGAGTAAGCATCCTGAGTTTCGATATAAAACTGAGTTCCAGAGTCATGAACCTGAGGTATCACTTTCTGTGCGCTTTACCTATGATTTGTGAAACTTTTTAAATTAACTTATGAAAATTTTGTCTTTGCCGGCTTCTGAATTTGACTTAACTTTGTATCTTTTTTGTCATCTTGAACCTCAGTTTGATTATTTAAAGAGCTTGGAAATCGAGGAAAAAATCAACAAGATTCGATGGTGTCAGACAGCAAACGGTGCACTGTTTCTTCTCTCAACTAATGACAAAACCATCAAATTCTGGAAGGTGCAAAAACCATTTCCATATGCAACTTTTCGATGATTTCCTTCCACATATTTCTTCAGTTACTTTTAAAGGGCATTAGTTGCATTGCCTTTTCAATTAATAGCTTGTTCAGAACAAAAAGATGAAAGTTATCCTACCATTTCACTTCTATACCTCATTCTCTTCCTGAACTCTGTGTGTGTGTGTGTGCAGACTGTAGTGAAATAATTTCTCTTATATTCATCTACGACGCTAGGTTGTACAACTTGAAATGTAATTTAAACATAATTGATGAAACTTTCTAATCAAACTGCAATGCTGAGCAGGTCCAAGAGAAGAAGGTAAAGAAATTATCTGAGATGAATGTGGATCAGTCTAAATCTTTGGGAAATGGTCCAGTTGTTGACAGTACACCAGAAATTTCCAAACCATACCTTGCAAATGGAGTATGCAAAGATAACCACATCAGCTTCCCAAGCAATGATACTTCTATTCCAGCTGGGGGTTTTGCATCCCTGCGAATGCCTGTGGTAGTAGTACTTAACCTTATATGTTTGTTTTCTGAAGGCATATGAATTTAGTACAAAGATATTATGTTCTACTCTCTCTTTTTGCTTAAACAATCAGCACTTTATTAACATCTTCCGAAAGGATTTACAGTTATTCAGCTCTAACACTAAAAATTTGTTGGATTCAGGTGACCAGTCCTGAGACAAGTCTTCTGGCTAGATGTCGAAGAGTCTATGCCCATGCCCATGACTATCATATCAATTCCATTTCAAATAATAGGTACATTTTCTTTGTTAATTTTGAATTGTATGCCTCCTTTTTTCTTTAATTTCGAAGCAACTTTGTATGTTCATTGTCTTGATACTTTTACTTGAAGTTGCATCACTTTAGTTTCTTGATCATGGAGGAGAACACTATATTTGTTTATCTTCCCCATTTATCAACAGAACAAAAGGGAAAAAAAAAAGATTTAATAGGAGTCTTATCTATTCTTACGTACACTTTGGTATTGTTTCCTGGCTATTATCTTGCATGGTCTATTTTGTTATCCACTTATGTTCCTTTCTCTTGTCTTGTAGTGATGGCGAAACTTTTATATCAGCTGATGATCTGCGAATTAATCTGTGGAACTTAGAGATCAGCAGTCAAAGTTTTAATATTGTTGATGTGAAACCTACAAACATGGAGGATCTAACTGGTTGAACCCCTACCACTATGATCACAATTTTCTACTACATAGATTTCACTTTTATTTTATTTTTTGTTTAGTTTAGTTTTTTTTATTTTTTATTGTTTGGCTAGTGTAAAGATTTTCATATAAAGGAATATGTGGATCCTTGTCCAGAATCAGGGTAGCTTGCATGAATCATGGTCTTTCATTCTGTCATATTGTGGACAGTTTTCCACTCAAGAAACATGCTGTCTTATCTTTCTACTGAGTTGCTTGAAGATTTTTTATGTATAAAAGAAATTCTAAGACGAATCTCCCTTGTTCTGATGTCCTCTTTTGCTTGCTTGTTTCCTTTCTCATTGATTTATTATGTGTTGAATGTGCGTAGAGGTGATAACTTCAGCAGAATTCCACCCTACTCACTGTAACACGTTGGCATACAGTAGTTCAAAAGGCTCAATTCGTCTTATTGATCTGCGGCAGTCAGCTTTATGTGACAATCATAGCAAACTGTGAGTTAGTATTCATTTTTCTCGCTCCGCCTTCCTTAGTTATTCTATATACTTCCGCACCTATCAAAGATGATTTGTTATGACATTCTTTTACCAAATTAGTCTTACTTCCTGATTCTTTTTTTATAGTTTGTTCTAATTGTTTCATAACGGTACAGGTTTGAAGAACACGAAGCAGCCAGTTCAAGATCTTTTTTCACTGAGATAATAGCCTCAATTTCAGATATTAAGTTTGCTAAGAATGGAAGACATATACTTAGTCGTGACTATATGACTCTCAAGGTTCATATCTTCACATCTATCTTAAAAGTTTGACTTTTTATTTCATATGTTAAGCTTCAAATATCCTCATTCTAGGTCTTTCCCAAATTAAAACTGTAGATGGTGGATATGGGACTTGTTCCATACCCCTACATGGGTCTTACCCTCAACATCTTACTTCTACTACTTTCTTGGCCGAATATGTTATGTTATATACTAAGCAACAAGCCTTAGGGAGGGTTGAATACTTGAATTCCCAAAGAAGCCCATGGTTGATAAATTTTCTTGTAACTGCAGCCATTAGTAACTGCTCTTCATTTTGTTTCTTTCAATTTTCTAATAATAACTTTTTGCTAAGGAGAAAAAAAGAAGAAGCAAATTGGTAAGAGCGAATGCCAGATGCTTGGAGTGGTTTACTCTGATATTTAGATTTGAATACCCTACTATTCAATATTGTGCTTGCACTGCTTTTGGGGCATTATAGCTTTGGTCTTCTTAGTTTCTTATTCTTTACCCCATCCCTAACTAATTCTGCTCTCTCACTTCTTATTGTTTTGTTCTTTTTCTGGGGTCTCAGCTGTGGGACATCAATATGGATTCTGGCCCAGTTGCGAGTTTCCCTGTTCATGAATATTTAAGACCTAAGGTGATGTATTCTCTCAAAAAACCTACTTAATTTAGATGACTTAAAACAAAGATTATGCAATTTAGAATTATACCATGACATGCAATTTATTTTAGTATGTTTCCTTTCTCAGCTGTGTGATCTGTATGAAAACGATTCTATCTTCGATAAATTTGAGTGCTGTCTAAGTGGAGATGGAGCTCGAGTGGCAACAGGGTCTTACAGGTTAGTATATGCATGCTCGTTATTTTAATTCAATCCCTGACCTATATTCTGTGTGGCAACTTGTGAATCAATATATAATTTCTTGTGTGATTCCAGCAATCTGTTTCGAGTGTTTGGTTGCTCTGAAGGGAGCACGGAAGCAACGACATTGGAGGCCAGCAAAAACCCCATGAGGTATGTTTAAAATAGGCATGCAATCTTATGACCACATCATTATGAGTCTAACAAACTATCTTATTCACTATTATTTCTATAAAATGATGCTTAATTATTTCTCTTGGAATTCTAGGAGACAAGTCCAAACACCATCAAGGCCTGCTAGATCTTTGGGAAATCTTCCTCGTGTTCTGAGGCGAGGTATGTGTTTACTTACGTGTGATTTTTGTATATGTAAACATTCTGAAAAAATTGAGTGGCTGCGTTTAAAGACCACATCATTTGTTTCAACTCGGAAATAAACTTCTCTTTTGGACAGGATTTTGCATTTGAAACAGTTAGATTTGATATGATACTGCTTTCTTTAGTTATTTCCTAGTTAGTTTGATTTAATGAGTATTTGCTTTATTCAATGATGTGATTACTCAAGTGAGTTGACATATAATTTGTATCCATGTTTCAGTTGTCGGTTTGACTAACCAATGTCTCTTTTCCTTTAAATTATAAAAGGTGCAGATAACTCTGGAGCCGATACAAACGGAAATGGTTTTGATTTCACGACAAAGCTGCTACATCTTGCATGGCATCCTACTGAGAATTCACTTGCATGTGCTGCTTCAAATAGCCTTTACATGTATTATGCGTAAAATGGTATGGGAAGTTGTACTTAAAGGCAAGCAAGGCTCTTCTGATTGCTTTTGATGAAGGTTGACAAAGGCTGCTTTGCCTTCTTTCCCAGCTAGCTATTTGGTGCTGCACCCTTACTTATAACCTCTGCAAACCATTACTTAACTGTGCGACATCAGGAAACCTTTCTGCTGATACAAAATTTTTCAAGAAGAAATTAATCTCCGGATTCAGGTGGGATACTGCTGTTAATGCTATATCATAAAGCGGATGGTTTGTCCAAATTGTGTATCATTAGTGGAAGAGATGTGATATTAGCTGATCTGCCTACTGTGAAAGAGGTACCGGGTTGAAATTGCTGCTACAGTGGAAAGCAATCAGGTCCTATCCTGAAGCTGAGACAGTTGTGTTGCATCAATTCTCATTGATACCTTGGCCTCCAACCTTGTGTTATCTGAATTAGAGTTAAAAAGGCTTGTGAAATTCATCCCTGTTGTTTTTCCTTCTAACCATTCTTTCCCCTCCAGAATCTGCTGATTTTCTAAGATCTTTAGCAAGTATTCGTACCTTTGGATTGAAGGCCCTCATGCAAGACTTTTCTTTCAACAGTTTCACTTGGAACCACGATTTTGTGGGTCTCAATTCATATGGTTTTCTGGTGTTTATTGTTTAGGTTATGTTTCTGCTGTACTCAACTGATTAGTGATCTTCTCCATAAAGAGGAGGGTCATATAATAGTAGAGACTACTATTGTTGAATTAGGTGCTTCTTTCGCTTATGTAGATTGTGCTGAAAAAAGTGCTTCTGTTGTGGATAGGAACTGTAACAAGTTTTTCTTTTACTATTATGAATTAGTATTCAGTAAATTCCTTAGTTTTCTTAAGTCGGTTGTGAGTTGATCTAATATTTTCCATACGAGTGGTGAAGATCGTCTTAATAATAAGAATTACCTTCTGCTTAAGACATGATCGGACACCTACCCAAATGGAAAGCTTTTATTGCGCGATGGGTTCCGGGCAATGAACTTTCTTGTTATGGTCCTAATTCTGCCACATTCTCTATATAACAAAATGTATGAGATCATAAGCAGTTCCCATTTGTAGTCGTTTCACAAGTCCCCTTGAATTCTTTATGCACAACTTGAAGTCTACTTCGAAACTATGTAAAAAGATTCAACAGTGGACAAATTGTATCCAAACTAATAAACCGACACCCAAATGTTATCGAGTCGGTAGGAACGTTACTCGTTCGGTATCAATTTCACGTATTTGTGTAGAACAATTGAATCGATCAATGTAGCTCAATCTATATACCAACTTTGTTTTGAAATTGTTATGTACCGATATTAACTAGATGTTTCAAGTTCGATTTCATCACCGTTTGTGTTTTGTATCAAACGGGTTTAAATTAGGTTTACGAGGAGAAGTGAAGATTTTTTTCTTTTCTTGTTATAAGTATGTATTGTTATGAAAGATACACGTAGCGTAACTAGTTAATAGTGAGTCGTTTTTGTTCCTGTGTTTCACATAAGTTGTGGATTGTTTTTTTGACTTTCTCATACTTATATCATGTATTCATATCTAAATTGCGTATAAATGCAATTCTTCATTCTCAGGAAAAAAAAAGAAAAGAAAAAGAAGACGTTGGATTTCTATTTATTTTCGGATCATAGAAAATAAAAAAACTCAGATAGTAAAAATATATAGAAAAACCTCCTAAACCGGTAACCGCCTGAAGTCCTACAATTGCAAAACTAGAGCGAAGAGCCTCGTCTCGGGCCATTAGAGCTTCTCCCTGAAACCTCAGCTCCTCAAGACGGCCATGGCTTTGCTGACTCGAGTCCCGCGCGTGCCTCTCCAGCTCGGCGCCCAACGCGCCCTCGCCCTCCACACCACCCCGTCTCTCTACTCCTCCGCCACCTCCTCCTCTCCGGCCACCTACGAACGCCCTCCCCCGCCGGCCACGTCGTCCCCGGCCGGACTCTCCAAGGCGGCGGAGTTCGTGATCTCCAAGGTCGACGATCTGATGAACTGGGCCCGGCGTGGCTCCATCTGGCCCATGACCTTCGGCCTCGCTTGCTGCGCCGTCGAGATGATGCACACCGGCGCTGCCCGCTACGATTTGGACCGCTTCGGTATCATTTTCCGGCCAAGCCCTCGCCAGTCCGATTGCATGATCGTCGCCGGCACTCTCACCAATAAGATGGCCCCGGCTCTCCGCAAGTGAGTCTTCTTCTTCCTCCCTCGTTCCCTATTTGCTTCAATTTCAATTTGTGTGTTTGTTAGGGTTTCGGATTGAATCTACGAATCTGTGTGTATGA
The DNA here is from genome assembly GCF_000184155.1 of Fragaria vesca subsp. vesca. NCBI lineage: Eukaryota > Viridiplantae > Streptophyta > Magnoliopsida > Rosales > Rosaceae > Fragaria > Fragaria vesca. The sequence goes on along the minus strand of NC_020492.1, from coordinate 20,389,745 downwards.
GATTGGGAGCGGTTTGGAATATTGGAATTTGTCTAGGTTTGAGCTCAATTTGATTTTGGTTTTTGAATCCAATTAAATGGGAATTACATTTCCACGTACAGAGACCTCATTTGCATCTGTTATGCTACTGGAATCGTAAATGTCTAAGTAGGTAAATGGTTTTCAAGTGGATGGCGAGCACTAGCTAAATTTCAGTCACGGTTGTGTTTAGGATTTTGGGAGTCCATAGTTTCCTTGATCTTGAGAAGCTCTTAGCTTTTCCATCTGACTTGGTATGAGCCAGTAAATAATGACCAATTGAGGGCAAGAATGCAAGATATATCGGATAGTTCACCTGTTGGCCGCTATGTCAAATCAAACAAGTCTTTTGGTTTGTGTTAGCTTCTTTTTATTCAGTTTATATTATGTAGAAAGCGAGCTGTTATAGTTTACTTGCATTCCTGGTTGTAATGGTAACCACACTTGTATCAGTTCAGCTCGATTTGACTAAACTAGAGAGTTTCATAGGGTTTTGTGAATCCCTCCCAGCCCTGAACTGTGTAGTGCAAAACTTCAGTTATGCTGATAGTGCATCCTGGGGTATTGGCTGTAGTTAATATTACACGCGCTCACAAACTCAAGCTTGTTTTCAAGACTGCCTATGTTGTATAATACATTTGTTCTTTCTGATTTTATTCTCAATGCTCCCCCATATTTTAAATTTTGTACTTGTTGTAATCTCTCTGGCTCTTCACTTGTTCAGTCTTTTTGTTATGCGTTATGCACAAGTAAACAAGGGAATAGTGGTATTGATCATCAAAATGAAACTATCTTGCAGGGTTTATGACCAAATGCCTGAGCCTAGATGGGTCATCTCTATGGGCAGCTGTGCAAATGGGGGTGGCTACTACCATTACTCGTATTCTGTCGTCAGGGGATGTGACAGGATTGTCCCTGTTGATATCTACGTCCCGGGCTGTCCTCCCACTGCTGAGGCCCTACTCTATGGCCTTCTCCAGTTGCAGAAGAAGATCAACCGGCGCAAAGATTTCCTCCTCTGGTGGACCAAGTGAGGGCGTTCATGTTGCATGTTGGGCAGCTTTGGTTATATCCTATCAAATAAAAAGTCAATCCAGGGTGGTTTGCCCTGGCTAAGCACCATGTAAAGGGAGACATTGCATTGGCATGTTATAAATTTAGATCTCAGGATGTCCTTTGTTGTGCTTTGATTTTTTGTTCTGTTGCTTTTGGAGCTATAATAGTAGCCACAGATTCTCTAAAACTTGATTTTTTTTCTAAAACTGTACTTGTTTGATTGTTGAAAGCTGCTTATAGTTTTTGCTTGACCTGGGATCGAGTAAGCTTGGAATTTGCAAGCGATCTCAATTCCAAGTTGCCGTATATTGTTGTTTGTTTCAAATCCTTAATACCGTTTATCTCTAGAGATGATGCGCATTGTAGATGATTCTCAGAAGGGAAAGAAAGGTAAAAAAAAACACTTGTAGATGTACTGGTGCAAGCAGTAACTGTGTTTAACAAATGGCAGTTACTGTGAAGGAACCGAGTACGAAACATTGTGTTTCAAACACACCACAAAATGGTCATTTTCTTTCAATTGTTGATAGCTACACGATCCTTTGTAAGCAAAGCGGGAGGGATGGAGTGGCTGCAGATCAGATATTTTAGATTTCAGAAGGGAATGAGAGGATTTTTGTGCTTGCAAAATTGTACACTACATGCTGAGAAAGAAATAATGAAGCGCATTAGAAGTAAATAAAGCAATATTTACACTAGAATTGCAAGCTCTCTTTGCTTAGATTGCTATACTACTTCAAATAATAGCCGTTCACTAATTGCCTCGTGTACTTTGAATTGATGTCAATTTTCAAGCTTGTCGCACGCTATTCAATTCTCCACATCCACAAACAATAAACAATTCTAAAACCCATTAGACCGCAAAAAAAACAGGGTTAAGAACTTACCATGATATATCACCGAGGCCTATTCAGAAGTACCCAGGATTTGTGGAAGCGACTAATGCAGTTCAGCCCCGAAAGGCAAAAGTAGCACATTCGGCCGGAAGGAATGAAGGAATGAGAGAGGTTTTGATTGAAAGAGAAGGCAGGAAGAGCATTGTTACAGAGAACGAAAGGATTATGGAAGAGAAATTGACTAGGAAATGAACACTGCCTGTGTTCTGCAGATACTCTAGAACGTTTATATAAGATTCAAAGGAGACTGCTCAATAAGACGATTTGTGACTGTACATGCAAGAACAATGAAGAGAGATGCATTTTGATAGCAAAGGAAACATTCTCATCGAACACATATTCATTCGAGAAACACCAAAAACAACTAGCAACACGTAACCATGTCGATGTCCACCATAAACCAAATTATTCAAATAGAACAAAGATAGGATTCAGGAGGAAATAAAAAGCATGGGAAACAAGAAATTTAAGATCTAGCAATAACAAATAACTGAAACAGTACAAATCCAAATACAGAGTTCCATAAAAACACTAACCTAACTAGCCTTGCTACAGAAATACAACACAACCAAATATTAAAACCCACTTTTAACTCTGTGGGGAAGTCTTGGCAACTCCACTTGGCTGAGCAGTCTGTGAAGCAGGAGGAGCACCAGCACCAGCAGCATCATATGCCCCACCACGAGTGTTTCCATTCGCTCCTTCAGCAGAATATGCAGGAGGCTGTGTGTATCCTGCAGCCCCATAAGATGTATTGTAGGGTGGTGCCTGCCCATAACCTGGCTGACCAGACGGCGGTGCACCATACGCTGGGGGGCCACCATAGCCTGCCTGAGCTGCTGTAGAACCATAACTGGATGGTGGGACACGTGCACCAGAATCAGGCTGAGCATATCCGGAAGGTGGAGGCTGAGAATGGGGATAACCTGGATGCACAGCTGGTGGTTGACCATAGCTACCGGGAGTGGTGGGTGACTGAGCAGGAGGCTTTTGTGCTTGAGGTGGTGCTCCATATCCAGGCCCATATGCAGATTGAGCAGGTGGTTGAGTCCCATAACCAGTTTGAGAAGTTGGGGGCATTCCATAACCTGGCTGAGAAGGCACTTGGGGCGGGTAACTTGCAGGGTTTGGGCTAGGCTGTTGATTGGCAGTGTATGCTTGCTGGCCCCCTGGAGCAGGCTGCACAGGAGGTGCTTGGGCTGATTCCCCCTGAGATCCATAAGAGGAAGTATCTGGAGCTGGGTTGCTCACATTACCATAGTTGGCTGCAGGATAACCATGTTGATCATATGCTGGTGGCTGGCCATACCCAGATTGAGGTGGTGCCTGATATCCACCATAGCCATCTTGAGAATAACCTTGTCCTTGCTGATTATAGCCTGAAATAGGCGGCTGGCCATAATTGTAGCTAGCATTATCCGCTGGCGCAGCAGAACCACCAGGGTTTTGCTGCTGGTGTGAGGGTTGTTGGGAATAGTAATCATAACTACCTCCCTGAGAGGTCTGCTGAGTTGGTGCAGCAGCTGACTGATCCCAATTGGTGGGATATCCACCAGATGCAGGTTGAGGAGGATAGCCAGGATAAGAAGGCTGAGATGCATTATATTGAGGTGTTGCACCAGAATATGCTCCAGACTGTCCATATCCATAACCAGGTTGTTGCATTGGAGGACCACTAGGAGCCCAGCCAGTGGGAGGACGTGTTTGATAACCTTGCTGTGAATATCCTCCACCCATTGCTGGGTTTCTAGCACGGTTCTGCAAGAAAATTAATCTCACAAATAACCATGGCGAACTTTCCATGATGCTGGATATGGTGGAATATAAAATGCAAAGGATGTATAGGAGCAGACATTGAAAATAACTAACACAGGAAATCTCTAAAAATGAATATATCACATAAAAAGGAAAGGAATAAAATATATATATATCCATACAGTGAATAACAGGTTCCACATTGTATTAGGAAGAGGTGTAAACGCCTACATACCGTACTGATGGTTGTTTTAATTGAGTTACTCCAGCAGAAGCACCCTCTCCCTATTTGAAGCGAATGGGGTACAGAAAAACACAATACTATACAAGATTTCACAAAAGCAAACAAGCATACAGAAGTACTGATGCTGTAGATACCTACATACCATACTGGTGGCTCTACTAATTGAGTTTCTCCAAAAGAAGCCCACACTATATTGAAGAATAAGGGGGCAGAGTAATAATACTACAGAACCTTTTATGAAAGCAAATAAGCATATAGAAGGTAACAGCCATGGCAATGGAGTATGTTCGAAGTGCATAGGGTTTTAGGGTAGAAAACACAAACTGTAGAATCAAGAAGATCCAAATAATTGATACAAGCTTCAACATAAGTGAAGCATTGCACTAGAATCAAATAATGGAGAACTACAGTAACAGTCTCATTAAACCAAAACAGAATCTGTGTACGTAATTATAACAAAATGACTCAAGTTTCTATAGTTATTAGCCTCCATACTATCAACAGAAGCTTCTCTCCGAAATATCATTACTAAACACCAGAAAATGGGATTTAGAACCATACCAGAGTTATGCAGAGGGAACACCAACATAAAGGATTCCATGTTGGTGTCACCAATGGTCCAATACAATCTAACCCTACAATAGTCCCAATGAGAATATCAGTCATATGGTACAAGAGTAATAAGCATATTTGATGGTAGAACAAGCTGCTATCCCGATAATATTTGCTCACTGAACAACCAACAATTCTATGTTTATATCACTGGCATTGAGGTACCCAATATGACTGAATAACCAACAATTCTATGTTTATATCACTGGAATTGAGGAACCCAATATGACTGAATAACCTAGGACCGATATACAACACCTCCCCCCACAGGCTAAATTTTCAATGAGCAATAACTTATGATAGTTCAAACTGCTAATCCTAAACACTGTCAGAATCTTAAGGTCAAGTTAACCACTATCTGCATCAATAAAAACTAATTGCAGATACACAAAATATCTATTTGAATGACAATGCAAAACACCTTCAGTTTCTACATATACATTTAGAGCTTCATCCAGATAAGATCCAAATGAGTTTCTGGCAGTGATATTACCATGCCAATGAGTTCCTCAACTGAAACTATTAAACCAATGATTCGATATTCAATGCAGCCTGTTCCTTCCAGTGTTAAAACGTTAGACTAGAACTCTTGCAAATACACTGTGCAACAACATTGGCGGAAAACACAACTCCTGGATCACATGGAGAGGTCTTCAAGGCTATGCACTTGTCTGATCCTTCATAACCACATAACACTTGATTCCAAAAGGGGACTTCAACATAATGTTGTCCATCAACAAAATAAAGGGGCACTGTAGCTCAAGTGGAAATGATAACTACAGCTTTCATTATTCAAAGCAGTGAAAGCACAAAGGAGCAGAATACTCTGCTAGACTAAGACATTCAAGATTTTCTAAGTTTGGGAAGAAAAAAAACACATCATAAGAAATCCACTTAATGGATACACGTTCAATGCACATTATAAAAGATGAAATAAGAAAAAGAATATGTAACTAAAACAACCAAATGTGAATGCACCATCATAAGACAAAGGGAATCCAAACAAGTTGCCAATATAAATAATACATATATATGTAGATGTATATGTATATGCATGAATTTAGAAAAAAGAAAAACTTATGGCAAGAAATAACATCAATTTTAGGAATGACATCTAATGTAGCTCTTCAAACTACCAAGAAATTCAAAGCACATAGTACCCGAGTTTGCAGATAAATACCAACTAGACATACCTCGCTAATAACTTCATTCACCAACTGTTTGGCAGCTTCAATTTGTTCACTAGTTCCATCAATTTGTACTGTCCTTTCGATTGAGGTGTCACCGGGGGGAAGATGCAAAGGAATCACCTGCATGGACCAGGACATTCAAATTAGAAAACCATTTGAGTTATTTTACGTTAGCACCCCACTGCCTTATAATTGCTCATATGACAGGGAAAGGAACATATAGGAAAATTGACCAGATATTCAAACAAACCTGGATACGAGCAGCAGTACTAGCTTGCATATTTTTAATAGTTTCCCCTCGTTTACCAATTACAAGACCAACCTGATAATTACAGAGTCACAAACTGTCGAAAACCAAATATCACTACATGTTAAAAAACGCAGGAAACTCATGTACCTTGTTGTTAGGAATTTTCATTACAAATGTTTCAGCTCCTGCTTGTCCAGTTGATCTTCGAGAAACTACAGCAGGACCACCTGATTCAGCCTGGTATAAACATACATTCGTAAGTACCAATTTTAGTTAATTTTGATGACGATCTAGAACTTGAAATAAAGCATGCATTTTATTGGTTAGTGATAATCTCCAGTTTCTCCGATATATCACAACTACTAGTGTTTCACATATAGATACTAACATAAATAATACTTCAAACTTATAGTTACCAAGAAACATTGCAGACCATTACCTCAGCAAGAACTTCATTTATCAAATGCTCAGCTTTTGAGATCTGCTCTGGAGTTCCCATGATCTCCACCTCCCTAGTAGGACAGTTGAGGTCGGCATCCGCATCTCGAGTAACCTGAATCTTGGCTCCTCCTGACTGAGCCTGAAGATACTTAATAGTCTCTCCCTGTTTACCAATAATAACACCAACCCTGCCATTCGGAACCGCAATCTTCTTGCTCCCTCCTTGGAATCCATACGAAACTGGAATCGACGATGGAGCTGAGTAAGGCTTGGCATCTGTATCAAAATCACATTCATCATCAATCAAAACTCTAGCGCATCGAATCGAAACAAGTAGTGCCGCAACTAACTAAATTCGAGATAGGAAGACGAACCAGATGGAATGGAGCTGAAGCCTCTGTCACCGGAATCGTAGCCGCCGCCGTTGTCAACTCTAGGGCGCTTGGTTTCGAGTCCGGCGGCGGCGGCGACGCCGCTACTGGCGTTGTTGTACAAGCGAGCAGCAATCTCCTGGGCGCGCTGCTTGGCCAGCTGGATGTCGTCGACGGGGGGAGGGACGCTGCTGTAGGACGTCGGCACAGAGTCGGGCGATGAGGAAGGGAGGATGGGGGCTGAGAAGCCGGTGACACGGCGGGTAGTAGGCTCCTCGTATTTTCGCTTATTGCCGCCGGAATCGGGGCCGGAGGAGTATTGAGCTTCGTCGGCCATCGTCTTAGCTCCAACAGAAACAAACCCTAGAAGAAGGAGAAGACGAAGAAGAAGAAAAGAGATAGAGAAACGAGTGACTGAAGCAAGGCACGGGTGGGCTATAATTTTATACGGTGATTTTTTTTGCGTCTGCACGTGCGAACAATTATTTGTTTTCTTTTCTTTTTATAATTAATCACAGCTATAAATTTTCTTTTTGACATCATCGAAAAAAAAAATTACTCGATCTTTGTCCTTCCTCTATGGTCCTTTGTCACAACGAATTCACTTTTGTTTTTGGTTTTTCTTACATTGCTTACCTACTTCATGAGCATGCGCGAATGGAAAGTTACAATAGTGGAAAAAGTTTAACAAGGAAAAGTGAATTAGTCCATTCATTTTACATCTCCATTGCATTGATCAAGTTCTTTATAGCAAATGTACTCATTTTAGGTAGGTTGGACCAATTCTCAATTCGGACTAATACACCATTAATTTAAATAGTGCAGCTATTGGGACCTCCAAATTTGCTCAGTATACCTCTTATTCTCTCTACACCTCTATTTTATTTTTAAATACAAACATTTTCTCATTAGACTTTCTTTCAAATTCCTAAAATAGCATTGTTTTTGTAATTCACATATATATTAATATATTACTCATTACACCTCTTATTCACTCACTATACCTTCAAATTTTTTTTCTTTTTGCATGCGAACATCCATTCCCGACCTTGATTTCTTAATTTTTCTTTTATTTTTTTTATTTTGCAATAAAATGTCACTAGACATTCTATTTTTTGATACAAATTGTAAAGAAATTAATTTTCAATGACATCTAATTTTCGAAAGTAAAAAGTTTTATTCGAATCATAAAGAATACTATTCTCTTAATATTAAAAAAACAAGGATTGTGTCTCAAATTTTATTTATCGTTCATCAAATGAATATTCTTACATGAACTATTCTATATTTTTATTACTTTTGTATTTCTATTTTACATATACTATTTTTTTGTAAGTTTATATTTTTGTTTTTATACTCATGATGATAAATTATTTTAACAATTGATAGATCATAATTTGTAAAAATATTATTATACTTTTCTTTTTTTTAATAACTGATAGATCATAATTTTTGTAAAAAAATTTCACTTTATATATGCATGTGACATGTATGATAATATAAATATATAAATACTTTAATAAGTATGTGATAAAACTAGAAAATGAAAATCAATAAGGAAAATAATAATATGCAATCCATTATGGCATTATTATTGAATTAGAAAGTTTAGAGAGAATAAATGTAATATTACTTTTTGTTTAATCAGTGTCCTTAATAGTCATTGTGTAAGAGGATAAATATGTTATTTAATAATTCATAATAAAATGAGGTTAAATGAGCAAATTTGGAAGTCTCAATAGCCGCACTCTAATCTAAATCGGTCCTTGATCTTTGGTTCGACAATACAACAACTAGATCAATCTAAAGACTAATTACTATTCATATGTTATAAAAATATTTTTTCATTGATAAACAATTACTTTATTATTTTGATAAACAAGTACACACCCATGTGCAGCAAAAAACATCAGCCATGCGGGTCCCGTGTGTTCTACTTAACCCAGACTAATCCATGAGGTAAGGATTATCCTTTATATTACCCCGACTAGCTAGGTCCCACATGGACCCATAGCTAACCCAGACTAATTCTTCTCTGCTGCATGTAATTTTTAGTCTTTGTAATGATTTTATTCACCCTTTCACCCCATTGGTGCATGTGTTCTTACAAGATTCATTATTTACATAAAATTCTTATACCAACATGTAGATTTTCAGTCTGGTGCCTGGAACATTGGAGCATGATCTTCCAACTCTTCACCAATCAAATGTACAATATGCAACAATTCAAAATAATTCTATTAGATGTTTAGAACCGACTATAGATCAAGTCCAATCACCATCATATCACAAGCGCTGAACATAAAACGACAGCGAACATGATCTTCTTCTATGATCTTAAGTTTTGACACACAATTTCATTATACATTTTGAGATAACAGCAGTAGTGCAGTACTACCATTATATATAAAATGTAGTCAAAAATTGTAGAACGAAACCATAAACAGGTTCATGGTTTCTTCCAAGATCACAAATGCAGTTAACTAGTTCTAGAACATCACACATTATGAATTCTTGATCTGCAGTTAATCTAATATTCTGTTTTGTTTGAACGCATTCAATCCATTTCCAGTTAACATGTTCAACTACAGTGCACACAGTAAACAAACATAACTAGGACTAGATCATAGTTTTGGCAAATGCAGACTAAAATTTGTGTGATTTAGCTGCTCTGAATTTCGAGGGAAGCTTGAAAAAGAGGTCAATGGTAGAGTCTTGTCGTTTAACATCTTCACCTATGCCAATGGTAAAAATTCACTGGAGCCGGTTTTGGTCAATAGAAGGATGGATAATCAGAGAGATGGGTTTATGCCTGGCATGTTTACTTTCTGAAATCTTCCGTTAAGATTTTGGGGAAAGTAGAGAGTAGACAGATACACAGTGTGGCTGAGAAGATGGGTTTTCAGTGGGATGTATAAAGCTATGACAAATATGACGATCATTACAAAAATAGTGTGGCTATTAGGACCTCCAAATTTGCTCACTATATTTCTCATTCTTTCGACATCTCCATTTTACTTTTCAATATAAACATTTGCTCATTAGACCTCATTTCAAATTTTTAACATAACCTTAGTTATTTATTAACATATATTTCAATCAATTAATTACCTCTTTTTCACTCAATAGACCTCTCATTTTTTGTTTTTTTTTTATTTCCCTTTTTGTTTTTCAACATCCATTATCCCTACCTTCATTTTTTAATTATTTTTTTCATGCAAGAAAATGTACATCATGAACTATTATATATATCTTTTTAATTGTTTTTCTTTTTTGTACGTGTTATTTTTTTCTATATTTTTTTTCTTTTGAATAATTTTGTCTCTGTTTTGTACCTCATAATAAATTATTTCAATAAATATATATTTTCTACAATCGATAGATATTAAAAAAAAATTTGTAAAAATATTATGCACCTTGCAATTATATGCGTTCAACATGTATGATAATACAAAATTTATGTCACATGATTAATATTGATTATTTTTTTAGTCTCTTATAAACTATATATATGCTTTAATAAAAAGAAATTGGAAACCAAAATATATAAGAAAATAATAAAAAATAGGAATAAATTATTATTGAATTGGAAAGTCTAAGAGCATCTTCAGCAGTTTCTCTAAAATTTCTCTAAAATGGGAAAACAAAAGCTAAAACCAAAAAATTTATGTTTAAAATCTAACAGCTTCTCAATTTTGAAGATTTCAGCATTTAATACAACAATAAAATATACTATATCATTATTAATTATAACAAAAGACTATTATATATTTCATTGTAACAATAAAATACCCAATAAAATATTCTATTGTTGTCTTGAATTCGTTGGAACACGTAAAAAATTAAATTTTGGGAAATGAAAGCTTTGCTGCAAATTTAGGAAACAAAGACTCTCTTTCTTCTCCATCCCCATTTTGAGGAATGAGATGGGAAAACTGTTGGACCTAAAAACAGTTCTATATTCCCCAAAATTGTGAAGTTCAAGAAAATTGGGAAGCTGTTGGAGATGCTCTAAAAAGAATAAATATAATGTTTCTTTTTGTATAATTATTGTCCTTAATAGTTATTGTGTATAAGGATGTATGTCATTTAATAATTCAAAATAGAGTGAGGTCTAGTGAGCAAATTTAGAGGTCCCAATAATCGCCCGCTTACAAAAATCAATAAATATTGTCAACCACGCCCTCCCTACTAAAATCAGTTTGAAATTATTTGTAAAAGTAAAAAAAAAAATAATAATAAAAAACATACATTTCAGAGAGAAGGCCTAAATACAAAACTTCTCAAGCACTGCAATCTTGTACCATGTATGAGGGTGAACCGATCAACTGAAAAAGGAAGTGGTATTCTTTAGTGTGTTTCACCTATTGTAATCTGTAGGGGCAGCTTCTATGGCATTTCGTAGTAAACTATTGTAATGTTCCCTCAAATCAGGTTGTTCCTGAATGCCATTAGCATCTTTGGTGAAAAGAACAAAATGAATGCTAGAAATGAACCAAAGAACATTTTGATAACCCATCTCATTGGGTCGTGATCAACTCCTGGGGTAGTCTTTGGGGTTGCAGTAGCTGCTGCAAGCGGTAGAGCTTCTATGACTGCATCTGCCAGATCTGTTATAAATGACGGGGTAAGGCCAAGGGCAGGGACTCGGCCCCAATTCTCAATGCCGGATTCGAGGGCCAACTCCTTGTACTCCATATCAATCTCTTCAAGAGTTTCTATGTGCTCACTCACAAAGCTGGTTTGTAAAGAAATGCAAAGACAATGCAAAATTGTAAGAAACTAGAAACAATTCTACATACTGCATAGCTCTATAACAGATTTGGACATAGCAGAATTTCTACATGACAGAGTGACATACCTGACTGGAACAGCAAGGAGACTTTTTACTCCTTTCTTGCCAAGCTCAACAAGAACTTCATCAGTGTATGGCTTCAACCATTGTACAGGACCAACTCGGCTCTGTTCATCAGCCAAACAGAAATGAAGGGAAAAAAATTTCAGAAACCTAATCAAAGTCATAGCCGTAAGCACTGGACAGCAGAAACGAAGGGAAAAACATTTCAAAACCTAATCAAAGTCAAAGCCATAAGCACTAGACAGCAAACAAAGTTAGTTCCGGGAGCCAAAACATATCACAAAATTAATAGCTAGAACTTTGAAAGTATAGTTTTAAATCACCTGGTAGGCAAGAGTATGTTCATTGTTGATTCCTCTAGCTTTCAACTCTTTCATTATTAAGAAGATACACTCCTCCATTTGATCTTTGTAGGGATCACCAGAGTCCTTCACATAACTGAGTGGTACCCCATGGGCGCTGAAGAATATTGTGACCTAATGTGCATACATCATATATGTAAAGTTCATTGAGTAACCATACCGATAGATTTTAAATCACATATGTATCAGATCAAACCAAAAGATTCATTTGCATTAAAAAAAAAAAAAAAATACCAGATTAGTTCACAAATTAACCAAATACACACCTGTGCAGGCTCAGAAAACCTATCTAGCTCTTTTGAGATCAAGTCGGCCATTGACTTAATATAACCTTCACGTTGATACCATGAATTTATAACTGAAACAGGCAACCTTGATAGATATGGATCGTTCCTGCAAGGTGTGCTCAAGTTCAGAACAATTGACCTATGCATACAAAACATAAGCATTTACATGAACTTGTAACAAACTGTAACCTGAAAATATTCTGGAGCACACGAACGCTTGATCCAGTTGTAGAGATAGAGAATTGAGGATACAGAGGCAGGACAACAAGCCTTGTAATTCTGTCCCTCTTAATCTGGCACATTATTTGAATCAATTATTTGAATCATTGATAGTATACAGAAATACACATTGAGATTCTATTTTCTCACATCCTTCACTTTGATAGAATTGCTACAAGGAAACTAGAACACTTACTTGCTGAACTGCTTCCTCAGTGAATGGGAACCAGTACCGCATTCCGACATAGACATTCACCGGCATGTCCTTTGATTCCAAAGCCATTTTCAGTGCATTTGCCTGTATGATATATCATGCAGTAAACAAACTTTTTAGCGAAAATGAATGAATAGAACAAAACTAGAAAACCTGCAAATACTCCATATAAATAGATTCATTATTGTAAAACAATACAGACTATGCAAAGTTGTAAACAAAAGTTAAATGAAGGATTTCAACTAGACTCAACCTGCATTTTCCCTACCTGCTCATCTGTTATCTTACGCAATGGTGAACCACCTCCTATAGAAGCATACCCTTCTTTGCTCTTAGGAGCTCGATACACAGAAATCAATTTCGCAAGTGGCTTCTGAAGAAACCGAAACACCCTCGGTAGACGTATGATATCCTATCACACAGCATTGCAATTCATCATCAGGTAAACCACACGAAAACGACAGAAACATTCATCCACGTCATAAAGAACAATAGACGAAAACATACCGGGTCAGCAAACAGATTAAACAGAAACGGCTGAACATCATCAAGCGTCTCGGGCCCTCCAAGATTCAGAAGCAGCACTCCAACCTTCTCTTCCACGGCGTGCGAGTGATGAGACTCCAAAGCAGTCCCACCGTAAGTGGATACACCCGCAGCAGCACACAATGCCTCCCCAACAGGGCTCTTCTTCTCACAATGTGAACCCCCAAACACAATTTCATCCCTCCCATCATCTCTCAACGCAGCAGAGCACAAGAATCCAACCTTTTTCGAAACGATTCGCAATCTCTTATTGCAAGAGAGATCCCCAATCGATCTCGCGTAAGAGCACGAAGATCTCCCGCTAACAAAAATCCAAACATAACTCAAAATTTCAATTATAAAATCAAAAGATTCAACCTTTGTAATACAAAAGAGTCAGCTTTACCGATCTGAAATATCAAAATCCATGATCTGAGGACTTACATCGGGAACTTATGATCCGAGCCGGAGAGCTTCAGCTGGGGAAGGACACCGGAGCATGAAACGGCGGCGTCCATGGCGTTTCGATTCGGTAGCGTGAAATTCAACCACTTTAATAAAAGGAGATTACTTTCTCTTTATTTCTGCCTCAACCAAACCACTACTACTAGCTACGACCTTCCCTCTATTCCAATTTGCTTCCTTTTTCTTCTTCTCAAAGAGAATCAAATACGTGTTTGAATTCTTCAACGACTACGTGGTCATTTTCAGACTGAAAGGGCGGTTCGGTTGGCGTTGCCATTCTTTACCAACTTTTGTGGAAGTTGGCATGGGTCATCGTTTTTGGGCCTGAAGATTGGGCCGGCCCAACTAGCGTAGGGTTAGGTTCAGCAGCTATATATAAATCAGTAAATGGCCGTCAGACACCAAACTAGAAGCTGTCTGCCTCCTTATCGGTACGTACTCTTAACTTAGCTGCAGTCTCCTTAAAACTCCCAGTTTCGTTCTGCATTTGAATGTGCATACAATCTTGGTAGTTAAGTTTTAGTGTGTGTTTGTTTCTGGGTTATGGGATCTGGGATCTGAGGCTTTGTTCTGGGTTTTCTCTTTTCTGTGTTTGGTGTTTGAGGTAAGAGATGGGTGATGATAGTAGGGCTCTATAAACGAGTCAACAGCAGGCGCCTAATTCGTGGTGACCAGACTGCCGCTTAGAGCCTATAGTGAGTTTAGTGGGTGAAGATCCTTGAAACTAAAGTAAACCATTTGTTTCAAGACACAATATCCACTGTACATTTTAGCTTGTTCTGACTTGATATTTGGATTTTTCAATTTCATATTGGATATTTCATTATTTTTGGATTGGCACTCCAGTCAGACACGGGTGTTTGTTATTTAATCTCATAACAAGCAACCTTTTGCATGGTGCCTAGAATTAGCTACTATCACGATTGGAGTGAGCTGTATTTTCAAGCTTTTCTCCAAATTCAGGGCAGCTAAATCACATAAATTTTTAGTCTCTGTTTGCCAATCTCTGATCTTTCTTATCATAAGAAACTATTGTAGTCTGTGTTGTGTTTATTTACTACTGCTGCGTACCGTCATTGATATGATAACTGGAAATGGGTTGAATGAGTTCAGGTAAAAACATATTAATTGATGAATGAAAGGGCATAATTAAAATGTTTGATGTTTGGGAACTAGTTAACTGGATTTTGATCTTGGAAGAAACCATGAACTTGAATAATGACATTGATGAGGACCAGAAATGTTTATGGCTCTATACATACGAGTCAACAGCAAGAGCCATTTCAATGGTGCCTTGACTGCCGCTTGGAGCCAATATTGTCCTGCCAATAGAAGATAGCTTGAAATGAATAATGGTTTCGTGCTACAATTTTTGGCTACATTTTATTATGCTACCACCAGTCTCAAAATGCTTGATGAAATTGTGTGCTGAAACTCTAGTAATAAGTTGTGGGACTATGATTATGTCATACAGACAGGTCATGTCATCTGCTGGTAAACCCTAACCAATGGCTTGATTTATGGTTCTAACAGTAGTTTTTTTTTTTTTTAAATTTGGTGCAGATTGTGCGTTTGACTGGTGAAGATTTGAAGATCATTCTCCACTGTTCCAGACTGAAAACTTGTTACATGTTGATATAAGAAGTTTCTGTAAACAATGAATCATGTAAAGAACTTAACCAATGCCTTGCAAAATGAATGGATAGATTTGTTTGAGCTTCAATCTTTGTTTGTCTTGGGTAATATGAGCAGTTAAATGGCATTTAATTCTTGGCAATGCAATCTGAATGGATCAGATTGACATTTCTTTAACATGAATCTGAGAGTATATGCTCTCCATCAAATCTATCATGTTAACTTTTGATGATTATATGCTCTCAATGCAGTCTAAATCTTCCATTTCTTGGTGTATTATCTGACTATTAACAATTTCAAACTAAAGAAATCTCTTTCAACTGTACATGGGAACTGAAACAGCTCATTCCGGCATCAACACCTTAAATCAAATGTAAATAACACAACTAATGTTAGTGTGAAGAAGAATTCACAGTAGTATTGATATGAAGAATAATTCCCATACATCAAATGTAACACTGTTATCAGGTCGGCCGCAGAGGCATGAGTATAATTCTAAACTTGATGAAATGAGAAAAACCAAACCTCCATTCATAAGTTACACTGATTCAAAATAATCAGGTTCTAATGTACATCAAAACCAAACCTCCATTCAGCTATCTCAACTTGAAGCAACAAAATCTTTAAGCAAACAAATCCTCAGTGAGTTGTAAGGAGCCTCAGAAGCAGCAATCACAATCAAATGGACAAAGTGGGGTGCTTCCAGCATCTGCTTTGTTGATACCCAACTCTTCCTCTGTGTAGATAGCAAGACCATCGTTTGTCCTCTTTTTCGGCCCAGAAGTTTCATCCACAAACGCACCATTTACAAAGCCTAAATCTTTATTCTTCTTTCTCTTAGGCTTGTTGGGTTTTTCACTCGCCTCTTCACTTTGCTTTTTAGCCTTTTCAGCTTCGGCTTTCTTCCTCTTTTTCCCAGCAAATATCTCATCAATCACAGAAGCAGGCTTCTTTGCTGGAGTAGCTTTTTTTGCAGAAGATGCAGGCTTCTCTTCTTCCACAACAGGCTTCTCCACAACACTTTTTTCTTTAACCTCTTGAGGGGTCTTTGATTTACTCTTCTTGCCCATCTTATGGGGATCAGAAATCTGCACATTCCAAATCAGAGAAGTCAATATCATCAGAGGAAGGAGAGTCCACTCCAGGGCTCACAGTAGTAGGACCAGAAAATGAGCCTCCATTACTAACACTAATTGGAGGAACAAGATTACCGGATCCCAGTTCCGGTGGATTTGAAAACTGATTGCTCAGAAAATCAAGATCTGGAGAGAGCTGGTTAAATTGGTACTGATTTGAGATTTCTGGGAATTGAGATGAATTGGGTAACATGGGCTCGAAATCAATGACGTTCATGAAATCAGGGAGTCCAGTGTAAGTTGGATCCATATTCACAAACAATCAAATTGATTCTGGGTAAAACCCTAAACCACCAAAATCATAAAGGTGACTAAACCCTAGAATTGAAATCTAGCACACAAAATCAAAACAACCCCACAATGGGAAAAAAGGCATATAATCAACACTAAATCAAACCCAAGTTGACCAACCTCAAGAATTTCATCAAACTTTCACTAGAAGCAAAAGGATTCAAGTCAAAGACAAACCAAGCTGGAGGGGTGGCGTACCTGGAAGAAAGCTTTGAGAAGGGAAAAGGGTCATTGGATTGGAGGAGAACCAAACCCAGCTCAGTGTGGTTGTACCATATATCAAGGAATTCGTAATTTAAAGAAAATGTATGTACCACTTATTTATCAGCAACCAAACATAACGCAAACCAAAAGCAGCAGAAGAACACAGAAACTTGATTGAATTGCAATTTCAATTAGGTGAAAACAAGAATCTATCCAAAGCAAAAGGCCGCAATGTCAAATGAAGTCACACAAACAAATAGGGAATATTGAAACAGAAACAGACAGAGAGAAAGAGAATCAGCGACTGAAAGAACTAACCTCTTAGACTGGCAGTGGACTGCGGACGCTTAAACCCTAGCTCGATGTGTTTGCAGAGTTCGGGTCGGGTCGGGTCTAACTAGCTGGACTACCTTCGATTCTGTATCCCACTTATTTTTATTTTTTTATTTTATAGTTATCATTTTATAAGAGAATTTCAGCAACGAATTTCTAGTATAAGATTGTAATAAACTTCCTCATCTCTTAGAATTCGACATATTTACCGTGAAACAACTTTACAGAGCCGGCCCTGGGGCGGTCAGGGCGGCGCCGCCGCACAGGCCTCCGGCCGGCAAGGGG
>NC_020492.1:20351590-20371944 GCF_000184155.1 Fragaria vesca subsp. vesca | reverse complement strand
TCTATTCAATTATTGATCACCTCGGTTTGATCGCTGTTCCTCAGTCTCTCTACTCTCTGTTTCCTCCTGGTACTCATACTTCCTATCTTCATCTTCAAATTTCCCAACTCCTATCTCTTAATTGGCTTTGTTTATACACTCAAACTCTCTTGTTCTATTCCCTAAAGGTATTCTTTTGATTTTCTATAATTTTATACATAAATTGAATATACACACAATAAATTTAACAACTTGTTCCTTGTATTGGTTTGTAAATTTAGAAACAAAGGAAAGGAGCTTGGAGGTTTGAAAGCAATTGAGGCTGGGGCTTCAAAATGGAATCAATGTTCTTTCAAGTTTTTCTTTTTCTCAACACAAAGGGCCCTAATTTTTTTCTCGCACCGGGTCCTTCAAAACATTGGACCGGCCCTGCAATCTTACTAGTAGATCTTCTATTACTAGTACTCTAGTAGATCTTCTATTGATGATGTGTGTTTAGAGGAGACTATGATTCAAGACGCTCTCTTAAAGGATCAATGCACGACGAACACTTCGGATCAAAGTAAAATCACGGTAACAATGATTTTTTTGCTATAGATGTAAGTTTCTCATTAGGCATCAGTGACCAATGCCGGCCATGACACTAGTTGAGTAATACATATTCGGACACTAGATTGTACAAGCCTTAACAAAACCAACATCTTCCGATTCATTGCTTGTAGATTAGACTACAAACCAACCATAAAAAGAAACTACGAAACGCTTCCACGAAAACATGGAGCGCCACCGATTGAGGTATTTTCCGGTGTTTCTATTCTCACTATACAAGAAGCACTGAAGGTCACATTAATTGATAATGCACCTATTCATTTCCCACCTCCAGCCTTAGAACTGCCAGCATGACTGTCTCATTCCACATGTGAAAGACCCCCACCTTCAGCCTTTGTCCTGCAAACAACCACAATTGATAAGCAACACTGCAGGCATACATTACATGAGTTGCTTTCAACACTGCTACACTGGGATGTTTTACTATTCCAATGGGATAGAGAAAACTTACTTGTGATCAGAAGGATTTGGCCTCAGTTCATAAACAATGGTAGCAACAATGTCCCTCTTCAACTGTTCATCATATCAAGGACATCAATTATTTGTAGAAACAGCAGAAGTAAAGCAGCAAGATCTAGTATAACGTTTGAAATTACCTGTGTAGCTTCGCCTTTAAAGCCAATATACTCAATCTTGGTTGTATCACCACCAAAACTATCAGGGAAATGCAGTGTGATATTGCCCACATTTTGAAATTTGGAATATCTGATTGTAGGATGAAAAAAAAAAAATCAGAAAAAAAAAAATGAGAGTAGAAATGACTACTTAAACTAACTGCTGTCAATTTGAAATAGAATAAGATTACCACTTATAAAGATTTCACCTACTCAAACACTATGCAACATGTATGAAGTAGTATGAAGGGTAGGGAATATATGTACCTTGTCTGGTACTCCAACACTCCTTGGAAATTTTCAACCAAATCCCACTCCTTCAAACAACAAGAACACATGTTTTAGAAATAAAATGGTGAATTCGTCAACTAACTCTCCCACAGGTTTAAAACGAAAGCATTACCTGAATGGCTTGCATTCCTTGAGCATCTGAAAAGTCAATGCCTTCTCGGTTAATGAACCTAGAGTAAGAAACAATGTCGTGTTATTACATTTGATATGAAGTGAAACTGACAAAGAATTCCAGAGCTGAATAAAAGTTGTCAACTGGAAAACATGAAGTGCATGCCAGAAAGGACAAGTTTGAAATTAGTGCATCAATGTAGTGACAGATATTACATACTGATAAGCAGATGACCCATGAGTTCCATAAATTAATCATTATTGATTTCCTCGATCTTCTTGCCTCAATGTCTAATTACACCGATATATATGAAAGCCATAGAAGATATTAAAGTTTGAACTTACGCCCTCATCTTGGAAGGACTTGTTCCGTCAACACCACCAACAATCGATATGCTCTTGATCTTCACATCTGATGTGAATCTATCAGAAACAAAAATATATCAACTCAGTTCAAATCCAAAGTACCAGCACAAGAGAAGACGTTTATCTTATATATTGGTCCCAAATTATAGATCATAAGCACATCTCTCAAGATGCCAGCCAACATACAGTTAAACTATAGATATGTTAAACATCAAATATAACAAAAAGCAACTCAATCAGCATTATCTAAACTCAGTGAGGTTCATAGAATAAACTATGAAACAACGGGATCATTGATAATGATACTAAGGTTATGGTTTAGGTGTCAAGTGTTAAGTGTTATGTTTTAGGTGAACCTCGAGATGCTACTAAGGTTGGACATATCTTAAAGAACTACTGAAATCAAACATATGTTCCCACTGATGTAAATGAATAAACTAAGGCAATAAATCTACTATAGCCTAAATTTGGGAATGGAATCTTCAAGTGCGCAATCCCAAGAAACCCAGCTAGCGAGCCTTTCTTATTCCTATTACTACCTTAACTTAGACTGAGGAATAAGAATAGGAAAAACCTCCAAGCCCCTATAAAGTAAGATATTTCAATGTAAAATTTTGCATTCCTTGTTTAAGTGCATATTATGGACAACTCATGTTGTGAAATTGTACACCACTTACGGAATGAAAATAAGTAACTCAGGATCACCCTCATTGCTCTCCAAATGTCCCTGTTCAGATAAGGAAAATGAAATAAGGTTTCAAAAGCATGACTGAAACATAAACTACAATAAAAAAATTGGGTTAACTTGAACTGAATCTCAATCAAAACCTGTGTGCTGCACTTATCAGTCTTAGATAGTGCCGAGTTGCCGACACATTGTTTGTCAAAAATGTTATTCTCTTACAGGGTTTGGACTATTACTTCAACAGTGAAGTGTATGATTAATGATATATATGTTCACTCAAAGGAAACTGTTGAACAGACCCACACTTCAAATCAAGAAGATAAAACAGAAAAGTGAAAGAAAGGAAGCATTACCCCAGATGAATTCAGACGCTCCTCCCAAGCTTTGAACACAGACTTGACACTGCCCGGAACTGACTCATTTAAAGCAGAAACCTAAAAACAGAACATGGCATTCGCTCAATATATAATAAAGGATCACAAGACATTTCAATGGAAGTCCGATATACATAGTTGGAAGCATAGCAAAATATCAGTCAACCCCTTCTCACTCAACCCACATCAACAATCATCAATTCCTCCTCCTATAGCAAACCCACAACCAAAGCGCCGAAACCACAATCCACCAACAGTCATCCACAAACAACACAAAAATTTAAGACCTTTAAAATGCAAGAACAAACCAAACCTTCCCATCTCTCCCTTCTCCTTCACAAAAGCTAAATGCGTCTGAAAATCAACATCTCAGCTCAAGGGTTTATGTGGGTCACTAATTTTCATACGGGCACTCTCAGAAAAACCCAACAAGATCAAAACTTTAGTCAAGTAAACAACGAAACCAACTAGCAGAACAAACAAAGCAAGAACAAGATCCAAAATAACAAAAAGATTGAACCTTTGGGAGGTCTATATGCTTGTAGAGAGACCAATCAGAGGAGCAATCATGTTCTTCGCAGCTATGGTCATGCAAGCAAGCCATCTCCAATTTTCACAAACAAAAACAAAATGGAAACCCAGAATCCTTTTACACTCTCCACTACTCCACCGTTAAAAGACCGAAATGCCCCCAATTGAAACGCAGCGTCTAGTAAAATGTCTTCTTTGGTTAAATCTGGAAGCAAAGCTGGGAGCTTTGTAAAGAGAGAGAGAGAGAGAGAGAGAGAGAGAGAGAGAGAGAGATGGAGGGAGGAGAGAGGGTGGGATCGGGTGGGACGAGGTACACGCTGAGGCCGGAAAGAATAAGCAACGAGGACATACTGTTCTGTGTGGATGTCGACCCGGAGTGTATGTCGGAGATGCGACCCGGCCCAAATGGCCGGGCCCTGACCCGATTGGAGTCCGTCAAGCAAGCCATCCTTCTCTTCATAAACGCCAAGCTCACCATCAATCCCGAACACCGGTTCGCCTTCTCTGTTCTGTCAAAGTCCGCGTCTTGGGTCAGTCTCTATTTAATTGGTTTCAGTTTTTGGGGTTCTATTTGATACTGGTAAGATTCAATTTCAATTGATTAGAAGTAGTACATGATCACAAACTATGAAAGTTTGTTCCTTTAGTTGAGCTGTGGATAAGTTAGTGAAGCTTTTTACTCACTGTAAAAAAATGTTGGGACCTTGATTTGATCACATATTTGATCAGCCTAGCAATGTAGTTGACTTTGGTGTGATGCAACTACTTTGCATGCATTTGGTTGCTTGGAGATCATGTGATGCAAGCCTAATGAATTCGAACTTGTAAATTGGCTGCTGTGATGTTGAAATGTACTTGTTTTGTGGAGTACTGCTGCACTAGGAATAGTTTATATACCGTGTTGGCTAATCAGACTCCGAAATATGAATATGAGAGCAATTTGAATGATGCTCTGTAGGTTGTGTTTATCACTTAGTTGTCCCTTTTTGTGTGATGATTTGGTTTTAGCTTTATAGATTGGTTTGAAACTTATAAGTTTTCCTCTTTGTAGATACGGAAAGAGTTTAATAGTGATGTTGAGTCTGCTAAGGCTGCATTTCGAGCGATGTATGCCACTTCATCAACTGGGCATGCAGATCTTACCACTCTATTTCGAATGGCGGCTCATGAAGCAAAGAAATCCCGGGCGCAGAAGAGAATATTGAGGGTGGTGAGTCGTTGAGTTTTATGTTTTACATGTCTTCATGGAAGTGTATACCTCGATGAAAATTTGGAAACTACCAAATGACAACCATTGTCTTGTTGTTTCCATACATTTGAGATTATTATGTGATGTTTGGATCCTGACATACCCCCTCAGATTCTTATCTACTGCAGATCATCGCTGCAACCACAACATCAGTGGCCTGTTAATCAGAAAATCTTCACTATGGATGTGCTTTACCTTCATGACAAGCCTGGACCCGACAACTGCCCCCAGCTGGTGTATGACAAACTTGTGGAAGCCCTCGAACATGTTACTGAATTTGAGGGCTACATCTTGGAGAGCGGTCAAGGGTTATCACGAACCCTCTTCCGTCACATGTCTATGCTGCTGTCACACCCTCAGCAGCGTTGCTCACAAGATTACTTGGACATACCTAGGTCTATCGCAAAAAGGTTGCCAGCAGACTCAACACCCAGTGACGATAGTATATCTGTATCCAGCCAATGAGAACATCAGCAATTAAGTTTCTGAGGTCTTGTGGCTTTCTAAATTATTAAGTCTTATATGTCTGTAGTTGCACTGAAGTTAAATTTGGAATATCTTGTATGTACAAATTGTGAATCCTCGTGTTTAGACAATTTGAATAAATTTTTATTATCAGTCTCAATGTTTATTCAAGCATTTCTATCTAGTGTGCTCTGAGATTCTAGATCACCTTGTAGAATTACAGTTATAACTCTACTGTTACTGTTATAAGTTTATAACTTAGTTCAAGTCTTTACCAAGTTATGAGATTCTCACAATAACAACCTAAAATGGGGTTTAGTGGTGGTCTGGTGGAATAAATTCTTGAGGATTTGTCCTTTTATATTTGGTCTGAAACTTGAGGATGAGTTTCAGCTACTAATGAAACTATTAAATTCTTGATATGCAGCTACATAATAATAATCAAAGGCTATTTTGGAATGCTATTTTCTACTCTCAACTTGTGATATTTGTTCAAATGGAAGCCCTTATCATTTTTGTAATGCAACTAGAATGCAATATTGAAAAGGAAGACACTTGATGACAGTATACAGATTAGATAATGGTTCATTTGCATATTGATAAGAAGTTAGAAGATCCAAACAGCAAGCAAGGCCTGCCCTTTGGAGTGTGGCTAAAGTTTTTTCCCATATAAAGAAATCCGTTGATGACTATTTGCCACCTCCCATGCCTATGGAGTCAACAAATTGGATATCCACAGCAAAAGAAAAAGAGAGAGAGATGGAAGTCAATATACTGGTTTTGCAAAATGAACTGCAGAATCCCAGAAATTGGAATAGGAATCCAAATTCATCATCCATGTATGAACCAAGTAGAAGTCAACTATAATTGGATGGATCACAATCACCCAATTGTCAATTATTGTCTCTAGAGTTTTCTATGATTAGTTTCATTTTGATAATAAGCTCTTCAGCTCAACAAAGCTCAAAGAACTCTGCCGGCATGAGGTATTACGTGGGTCCTTTTCCACTTGTGCATCTTGAACAATTATAAAGTATATATCATAATTCCTATTTGATATAATTTCATACAAAATTATTTCTCTTATTGTCCTCTTTGTAAAGTTTGACCCCCAACTGTCCTGATGTCCTCTTCTCAAAAAACAAAAACACAAAAAAAAACTGTCTTGATCTTCCTTTCATGAAGTTTGAGGGACTCTAGAGACATCTCTAAAGTGTATCAATTTGGTCAAGAGTGAACTGATCATTCTCTTCTTTTTGCTGCTGTTGGTGAGCAAAACAAGGTAAACTTTGCTTCTGTGATCTCCTTCTCCCACTTCCCTAACATGGTTTTGTGCCTTGTGAGTCACTCATTGAGAAAAAGACCAAGTAAAAGTGAAGTAAAACCGTAAAACCCATGATGACAAGTAATGCAAAAGTCTACAAGACTAATTTAGTAATCCAAGTGATGTATGAACAAGCAACCATTAAGATATAGTTAATAGTTATTCTTGAATCTCCTTTCAGCTCTCTGATGAGACGCTTTAAATATGCTCCAATCATAATACAGCAATTATTGTTTTGCTAACATGCCCCATATTCTGTTCCTTTATATTCCATGATGAAAGAGTCGACTTGAATGATATTTAGAGTAGCTGGAAGCAAGGAGAAAACCCCACATTTCCAGTTGTAATGGGAATCTGCATATCCTGCTCAGCTTCTCAAAAGATTCAAGATGGCAATGAAAATGCAATGTTCTTTGGAAAGAACAGTAGTTTCTTTGGGGATCAGAGCCTTGGTTCTCTTTATTCTAGGGCAGGAAGCAAAGGACTAAACCAAGACAGTGCCATTCTTTACCAGGTTTGTTTTTGTTGTTGTTGATCAAAGCATGATCTGTTCATTGTTTGAATTCTGATATGACTACTTTCATGTATGTTGACTATAACTAATATCTTTCTTTTGTCATTTCATTAGGGCTATGGAGTTGGAGGTGCATCTTTCTGTGGAGTTTTTGATGGGCATGGAAAGAATGGTCATGTAGTGAGTGAGATGGTGAAAAATCGCCTACCAGCACTACTACAAAGCCAAATGGAAGCTCTTGAACAAGTTACTCTAGTAACAAAATCAGATGGTGAACAAAATTGCAACAACGAAACAGATGCTGAAGCAGAACCAAGCAAGAACTTTGCTAAGTGGGAAGCGGCACTTGTTAATGCCTTCAGAGTAATGGACAAGGAGATTAAGCTACAACAAGATTTGGACTGCTCTTCTAGTGGAAGCACTGCTGTTGTTGTTATAAGACAGGTAAAAAGAAAGAAAACTATGACAACCAAATTGCTATTCCTTCTTATTTTTTCTTGGGATTTAATTTTATGAATCAAACAGGGTGAGGACCTTTTTATAGCTAATCTGGGTGACTCAAGAGCCGTCCTGGGAACAATGACTGAGAATGGAATTGAAGGCATTCAATTAACCACTGATCTAAAGCCTGGTTTACCAAGTAAGAAGTTAATCCTACCTACCTTGGTTTACTCCTTGAACGTTTTAGGTAGTTATGTGACTAATTATCCCTTTTAATGCAGGTGAAACTGAACGAATAACAGCATGCAACGGTCGAGTGTTTGCACTGAAGAACGAAAAACACATCCAGAGAGTGTGGTTGCCCCATGAGCTCCTTCCAGGTCTAGCCATGTCGCGAGCTTTTGGGGACTTTGTACTCAAAGATTATGGCATCATTGCCATCCCTGATGTCTCCCATCGTCGCCTGACCTCCAAAGATCAGTTCATTGTTCTTGCTACTGATGGGATATGGGATGTGCTTAGTAACAATGAAGTTGCATCTATTGTGTGGGAAGCCAAAAGTGCAGAGGCAGCTGCTAGGAGAGTGACTGAAACAGCTATAGCCACATGGAGCACGAAGTACCCAACTACTAAGATAGACGACTGCACCGTGGTGTGCCTGTTTTTCAGTTCATTGTGACGCCTGTATAGATTTTGAAGCAGTACGTTGGCCTATCTCTTTTCGAGTTGAGAAAGCCATTTGATCTGTTCGATCTATATACTGTAACTCATACACACATTTTCAATACAACACTACAACTGTAGTTTTGGTAAGACAACCTCAGAAGTTCTTGTTGTACAAGCAATTTCTATTTGCTCAAACGGGAAATTATTATTTGATGTTCCATTTTAATCTCGTGTTTTATCTTTATTTCTGATTGGTGTATTTAATTATTATTTTTTTTTCTACCCCGTACTGGTCTCCATATGAATCTGAGTTATATGATTAGCCAGGTACAACACTTAGCAGTGCCACGTGATGCTCCAGACACAGTGAATAATTACTCTGCTCCAAGTGTGGTCAATAAACCATCAAAATGCTCAGATGCTAAGATGACAAAATATGTACCTTTAAAGTTTTGAATGATTTAGAACCTAATCCGCAAGAATCCGATGAACTTCTGTACTGTACATTTCCCACATGGAGAATCAATTGAAATAAGAACCAACCATAGGGGCAAAAGCACTTATAGATTCATAGGAAAATCTCTTTAAACACAAGTTCATAGTGCCGGTATATTCCACTCTCTAACTATGGTAAAAACAAATAAATGACTCCGTCTGTGAGTAAAGTCAATGCCAACCCTCTGACCAACCATTCAGGAACAGAAAAATATAATCTTCGCAATCAAATTGCATCATCTTTGGGTTTCCCTGCTAGCAGGTCATCATCATATGACACAGGTACCCTCAGCCTATCATGAACAGAAACATGTTTTCTTCGGGGATTTGAAGGATTGTCTTGAGTCTGCATTTCAGGAATTTCAGTCATTTCAGATACATGTTGCAAATCATTCAAAAATTTGGCTGGAGTTCC
Source organism: Fragaria vesca subsp. vesca (assembly GCF_000184155.1). Taxonomy (NCBI): domain Eukaryota; kingdom Viridiplantae; phylum Streptophyta; class Magnoliopsida; order Rosales; family Rosaceae; genus Fragaria; species Fragaria vesca. Next base: position 20,362,815 of record NC_020492.1, on the reverse strand, counting down.
ATCCTCTGATGAAGTGGCAAATACTTGGGATGGTTCTTCTTTACTTTGGCTTGTTGGTGATTGTATATTATATGGTCGCTTGAATTGCTTCTGCAGAAGGATAGAAAAGATAAAGAGTGATTACAAAGAAGACTACGATTGGGCAATAATAACATGAACATCATTACATAAACCAATTCCCTAAATGAAATACAGCATGCAAAAGACAAGTAAAAGCAGATTACGGCACAGCTCAAATTAGACAACAACTATAAGGCCAATTACGTTTCCTTCAAAAAAAAAAAATAAAAGGTTCAGAACACACCTCAAATTCCCTTGCTTTCTTCATGATCTCTTTATAGGCCTTTGGCTCTCGTGCTTTGATAATATTCCACAGCAGACCACCACCTGTCCGCAAACGTCTGCCATTAGCAGTCATCTGACCTCCACATGCCTGGATTGCATTCACCTGAGATGTTCCTAGCTAATAGTAAGTAACTATTCTCTAAATCCCCTCGGGACTACAAGTAACAAATAAACTCATACAATATACATATAAACACCTCAAACAAGCACATAACAAAATTCAGACATTAATCAAAGAGATAGTTGATGGAAGGCCATATAAATATCACAGAATTTTCTATCAACAATTCAACATCCTGGAATAGAGCTTATGGTAATCCAAAATGCCCAGAGTTTTGTATTTGAAACAAGAATGAGTATTTTCTTCACTATTTGTGTCTATTAAGTATTAACTAACAGTGTTAAGATGGATCTACTTGGCTAATGAAACTCCTAGACAAAAAGTACTAACCTACATGAGTATCACATGATCAAGTGTTTCAGCCAGAGACATGAAAGCTCAAAGCACAGTATTGGAAGGAGCTTAATAGCTTCTACAAGAGAAATCTGCAACGGTAGGGTTGCCAAATACAGTGGATGAGAAATGTCAGCTCTAGTTGATTCGAACTATTTTACCCGGAATCTCACTATCACTTGAAAAAGGTAAGTCGAATCATTCAAGTTCACTCCCATGAAGGATACCCCAGCTTCCCTTAAAGCTATACAGTGAAAGTGGACTAGAAAACAGACAGATGGCTTGAGATAAAGACAACCTTAAGTGTAAGCACAACAAATTATTTCCGATCCCAATAACAGAAGTGTTCAAGAAGTTACAGAATTGAATTAAGAGCGCTCTAGAATTAGTATGGACAATGCTAGAAGTGGGATGTTAGACTAGGGGCAAGGCTAGATCATCTTAAAGCTACAAGGTGAAGGGGACTATAGAGGAGACAGATGTCTCAGTGGGTAAAGGCAACCTTAAGAGGTAACCATATAGCACATCCAGGAGCATAACTCATTAACCTGATAACAGGATTCCCATTAGCGAAAAAAAAAAGAAAAAAAAAACCAAGAGTTGTCAAGAAGGTATAGAATAGAATTGATCGACATACATTATAGATGATCTTCAATTGAGAAAATCACTGATAGCCCAGCTCAAAGGTATTGAGTGCAAAGTGCATCATAACAATAGCAGCAAGGTCGGATCATCTCAAATAAGGCACACATTAATGAAGATAAACATGTACCATATTTTACGACCAGTTGCCTAATGATATCTGTCAAGGAGGAAGATCATTACAATACAAACAGTATAAAAGAAAACAATCCAGAGTTGTATAATTTACTTTCTCGTCTTTTTCCACAAAAAAGTTTTATAGTAAGCATCAGTTATATAAATTACCTCTTTGATGAGATCACACAATGCAGCAACACCAAGACAAGCAACAGCAGTGTATACCAAATACGACTTATGCTCTTTCAAATTTCTACACGTCTCCGAAACAAACCTGGCAAAAAGGGAAAACAAAAGAATGTCAGAAACCACAATAGAGCTCCGAAATCCTTTCCAAAACATAATTATTTTCATTCACAATAAGGGCAGCACATAACCTGTCTAAGTCAAATGCATTAGTCCTCGGGCCGCCGCTGTTCTTTCTCCTGTTTCTCCTCTTCTTCCTCTTATTCTTGCTACCTTTGCTCTGATGCTCTTGATTTGCTCCACTGTCATTCCCACCACTCCCCTGTACCGAGCCGTTTGGTGATTCATGCACCACAAACTCCCCTTCTTCGACATCGAGCATTTCGACATCCTCACCATCATCCTCAAAGTTATCATCATATATTGAATCTAATATGCTATCTTCTCCTTCCATATAAACTTTCAAAATACCTACACAAACTAAAACCATAATTCTACGATGAGTCTAACAAAACCCTAATTCGAATCGAAATTCTGATTGAAAGTTCAAAACCCTAAGTAATGAAGACAGAGTAAATAACGTTATGAATGGCAAGAGGAAAAGAAGAGTCCGCAAAGTTATGGAATTCGTTATGGGACAGAGATTGAAACCTTACCAATGCAGAGAGGGAGTGATGGCGATTCTGAGAAGAGATTTCAGTGATTCCGGAGCACTGATTAACGATGGTGTTTGGGGTTTTGGAGTGACTGCGTTTCGTTGGCGTGGTTTTCTTTTATGGTCGAAAAAGCCTTCAAGGGGTGTGGCGGTAATCTTAGACTGAGGTCAGTTCGGCTGCCTTCAAGGGGTGTGGCGTGTTTTGATAGTCGGCCGTGGTGACAGTGAAGCCCAATTTATTAAGCCCAATGTCAAGTCCATTAGAATATGTGGCCTGGGATTCAAGGTAACCGTAATTGGTGTACAACTAGAGAAACTATAAACTAAGAAAAAATAATTGATGTACACTTACAATATGTTTGGCACCCCGGATTAGAGGGGAGTGGACGAGATTGGGTCTTATAACAAGACCGACCAAACCCGTGTTTGGCGATAACACGGAGTCAGTTTAATGAGGTAATAGAGTCCCCAAATGCCTCCGCACACCGTCTTCCATAGCGGCCCAAAATTGGAGGGTTTGTGTAAGCTTTTCTTTGCTCGCGTCAATTCTTTCTCTCGCCTCATCCTACGTGTTGCCCTGTAGCTCCTAGATCTCCTTTGACGAGCCAATTCCAACGCAAGAGTTCATAAGGAGATTCTTCGAGAACAGAGACGAGGAATACAAAGATTTCACGGCGATTTTGGCTCTACACTCTGGAATTCGAATTCGACAACTCTCGAACCCCTATGGGTTCCATCAAAAAGACCCTTAGCGGCCCTAGATGGGTTAAGGCGGCCTCTTGGTGGCCCTAGATGGGTTAAGGCGGCCTCTTAGCGGCCCTAGGAGGGTCAATGCGGCACCTTGGCTGCCCTCGACGGGTCAAGGTGGTCGCTCAGCAGCCCTAGGCATGTCAAGGCGGGTCAAGGCATCCCAAGGCGGGTCAAGGCGGCCCTAAATGGGTTAAGGCGGCCTCTTGGCGGGTCAAGGTAGCCCAATGCAGGCCAAGGCGGGTCAAGGCGAGTAAAGTGGCCCTAGGCAGGTCAAGGCGTCCCCTTAGCGAGTCTAGGTAGGTCAAGGCGGCCCTAGGAGGGTCTAAGAGGGTCAAGGCACCCCTTAGCGTGTCAAGGCGGCCCCTTGGCGGCCCTAGACGGGTCAAGACGGCCCTTTGGTGGCCCTAAGCGGGCCTAGGAGGGTCAAGGCAACCTTGGACAGGTCTAGGAGGGTCTAGAAGGGTCAAGGCGAGCCAAGGCCGGGTCAAGGCGGCCGAAGGCATGTCAAGGCGGCCCTAGGAGGGTCAAGATAGCCCTTTAGCGGGCCAAGGCGGCCCCTTGGTGGCCCTAGGAGGGTCAAGGCGCCCCTAGGCGGGTCTAGGAGGGTTAAGACAGCCCCTTATCTGGTCAAGGCAGCCTTAGACGGGTGAAGGCAGCCCTAGGGGGTTAAGGCGGGCCTAGGAGAGTTAAGGCAGCCCAAGGCGAATCAAGGCAGGTCAAGGCGGCCATAGACGGGTTCAAGCGGCCCATGGCGGGTTAAGGCGGCCCTAGGAGGTTAAGGCAGCCCTGGGCGAGTCTAGGAGGGTCAAGGCATCCCTTTGCCAGGTCAAATTGACCCCTTGGGGGCCTTAGAAGGGTGAACGCAAAAACATTGGCGGCCCTAAATGGGTTAAGGCAGCTCTTTAAGGCCTTAGGAGGGTCAAAGAGGGTCAAGATGAACCAAAGCGGGTCAAGGCAGCCTAAGGCGAATCAAGGCGGGCCAAGGCATGTCAAAGCGGCCTTAGACGGGTAAAAACGGGTAAAGGCAGGCCAAAGCGGGTTAAGGCGGCCCAAGATGGGCGAAGGCGGGTTAAGGCGGCCTCTTAGTGGCCCTAGGAGGGTCAAAGCGGCCCAATACAGGCCAAGGCTGGTCAAGAAGAGTGAAGGCGGGTCAAGGCAGCCCAAGGCGAATCAAGGTGTGCCAAAGCGGGTTAAGGCGGGCCAAGACGGGTTAAGGCTGGCCAAGGCCGGGTCAAGGCGAGCTAAGGCGGCCCAAGTCGGGTCAAGGGGGCCCAAGACGGGTCTAGGAGGTCAAGGCGGATCCATAACAGGTCATGACGGCTCCTTAGCAAGTCAAGGTGACCCTTTGGTGGCCCTAGGCGGGTCTAGAAGGGTTAAGGCGGCCCTAGGCGGGTCTAGGAGGGTTAAGGCAGCCCCTTAGCCAGTCAAGGCAGCCCCTTAGCGGGTCAAGCAGGCCCAAAGCGGGTCAAGCAGGCCCAAAGCGGGTCAAGCAGGCCCAAAGCGGGTCAAGGAGGGTAAATGCGGCGCCTTGGCAGGTAAAGGCGGTCCCTTGGTGGCCCTAGGAGGGTCAAGGCGGGTCTAGAAGCGTGAAGGCAGCCCCTTAGCGGGTTAAGGCGGCCCCTTGGTGGCCCTAGGTGGGCCTTGGAGGGTCAAGGCGGCCCTAGACGGGTCAAGGTGGGTCAAAGCGGGTCAAGGCGGCCGAAGGAGGATCTAAGCGGCCGAAGGCGAGTCAAGGCGTCCCCTTGGAGGCCCTAGGCGGGCATAGGAGGGTCAAGGCCTCCCTAGACGGGTGTAGCAGGCTGAAGGCAGCCCTTTAGTAGGTCAAGGCGGTTCTTTGACGGGTCAAGGCGGCCGCTTATCCGCCCTAGGGAGGTCAAGTCGGCCCTAGGAGGGTTAAGGCATCCCCTTAGCGAGACAAGGCAGCCCTTTGGCGGGTTAAGATGTGGTAAGACGACCCAAGACGGATCAAGGCGGGGTAAGGCGGCCCCTTGGTGGCTCAAGGCAGGGTCTAGGAGGGTGAACGCAACCCCTTAGCGGGTCAAGGCGGACCCTTGGCAGCCCTAGACGGGTTAAGGCGACCCAAGACGGGCTAAGGCGGATCAAGGTGGCTCCTTAACAAGTCAAGGTGGCCCCTTAGTGGCCCTAGGCGGGTCTAGGAGGGTTAAGGCAACCCCTTAGCAGGTCAAGGCAGCCCTAGGCGACACTTGGCCGAGTCTAGGAGGTCAAGGCGAGCCTAGTAGGGTCAAGGTAGCCCAAGGCGGATCAAGGCGGGTCAAGGCGGCCCAAAGCGGGTTAAGGCGGCCTAAGGTGGTTCACGGCGACCCAAGGCAGGTCAAGGCGGCCCTAGGAGGGTCTAAGAGGGTTAAGGCAGCCCCTTAATGGGTTAAGGCGGCCCCTTGGTGACCCTAGGAGGGTCAAGGCGGCCCTAGGCGGGTCTAGCGGGTCAAGGCGGCCTTAGATGGGTGAAGGCAGCCCCTTAGCGGGTTAAGCCAGCCCTACGGGGGTTAAGGCGGCCCTCGCCGGGTCTAGGGGGTCAAGGCGGGCCTAAGAGAGTCAAAGCAGCCCAAGGTAGGTTAAGGCAGCCCTAGACGAGTTAAGGTAGCCAAAGGCGAGTTAAGGCGGCCCAAGGCGGGCTAAGCTGGCCGAAGGCTGGTCAAGGCGGCCCAAGGTAGGTCAAGGCGGCTCCTTAGCAGGTGAAAGCGGCCCCTTGGTGGCCCTAGGAGGGTTAAGGCGACCCTAGGCTAGTCTAGGAGGGTTATGGCAACCCCTTAGAGGGTCAAGATGGCCCCTTGGCGGCCCTAGGCGAGTGAAGGCGGCCGCTTAGCCGCCCTAGGAAGGTCAAGGCCGCCCTAGAAGGGTCTAGGAAGGTCAAGGAAGCCCCTTAGCATGTTAAGGCGGCCCCTCGGTGGGCCTACGAGGGTCAAGGTGGCCCTAGGCGGGTCTACGAGGGTTAAGGCAGCCCCTTAGCGAGTCAAGGTAGCCTTAGACCGGTGAAGACAACCCATTAGAGGGTCAAGACAGCCCTAGGTGGGTTAAGGCGGCTCTAGCTTGGCCTAGGGGGTCAAGGCGAGCCTAGGAGGGTCAAGGTGGGTTAAGGCAGCCCAAGGCGGGCCAAAACAGGTCAAGGCGGCCATAAACGGGTTCAATCGGCCCAAGGCGGGTTAAGGCGGGTCAAGACTGCTCTTTAGTAGGTCAAGGCGGCCCCTTGGTGGCCTTATGCGGGCCTAGGAGGGTCAAGGCGGCCTTTGGCGGGTCTAGGAGGGTTAAGGCAGCCTCTTAGTGGGTCAAGGCAGTCCTTAGCGGGCCAAGACGACCCTTTGGTGGCCCTAGGAGGATCAAGGCGGCTCTTGGAGGGTCTAGGAGGGTCAAGGCAACACCTTAGCGGGTCAAGACGGCCCCCTTGGTGGGCCTTAGAGGGTCAAGGCGGGTCTAGAAGAGTTAAGGCAGCCCCTTAGCGAGTCAAGGCGGCCCCTTGGTGGGCCTAGGAGGGTCAAGGCGGCCTCTTGGTGGGCCTAGGAGGGTTAAGGAAACCCCTTAGCGGGTCAAGGCGGCCTTCGACGGGTGAAGGCAGCCCAAGAGGGGTTAAGGCGGCCCTACCCGGGTCTAGGGGGTCAATGCGGGACTAGGGGGTCAATGCGGGCCTAGGAGGATCAAGGCGGGCCAATATGGGTCAAAGCAGCCTAAGGCGGATCAAGACGTACCAAAGCGGGTCAAGACGGGTTAAGGCGGCACAATGCGGGATAAAGCGGCCCAAGACGGCTCCTTAGCAAGTCAAGGCGGCCCCTTGGTGGCCCTAGATGGGTTAAGCCGGCCCTAAGAGGGTCAAAAGGGGCCAAGGCGGGTCAAGGCTACCCTAGGCAGGTCAAGGCTGCCCTAGGCAGGTCAAGGTGGCCTCTTGGCGGGTCTAGGCAGGTCAAGGGGGCCCTAGGATGGCCTATGAGGGTTAAGGCATCCCCTTAACAGGTCTAGGCGGCCTCTTGGCGGCCTTAGGAAGCCCTGGGCGGGTCTAGGCAGGTTAAGGCAGCCCTGGACGGGTCAAGGAGGGTCAAGGCAGCCCCTTACCGGGTCAAGCTGACCCCTTGGCGGCCTTAGACGGGTGAACGCAAGAACATTGGCAGCCCTAGATGGGTTAAGGCAGCTCTTAGCGGCCTTAGGAGGGTCAAGGCGGCCCAAGGCGGGTTAAGGTGCCCCTGGACGGGTCAAGGTGACCTAAGGCGGGTTCAGCGCGGATCAAGGAGGGCCAAAGCATGTCAAGGCGGCCTTAGACAGGTCAAGGCGGGTTAAGGCGGGTAAAAACAGCCCAAGGCGGGTTAAGGCGGCTCAAGATGGGCGAAGGCGGGTCAAGGCGGCCTCTTAGTGGCCCTAGGCGGGCCTGGGAGGGTCAAAGCGGCCCAATGCAGGCCAAGGCTGGTCAAGGCGGGTCAAGGCAGCCCAAGGCGGATCAAGGCGTGTCAAAGCTGGTCAAGGCCGAGTCAAGGGGCCCTTTAGCAGGTCAAGGCGGGACGGCCTAAGGCGGGTCAAGGGGCCCCTTAGCAGGTTAAGACGGCTCATTAGCAGGTCAAGGCGGCCCTTGGTGGCCCTAGGCGGGCCTAGAAGGGTAAAGGCGGCCCTAGGCGGGTCTAGGAAGGTTAAGGCAGCCCCTTAGCGGGTCAAGGCAACCCATGGTGGGTCAAGGCCGCCCAAGGTGGATCATGGCGGGTCAAGGCCGCCCAAGGTGGATCATGGCGGGTCAAGGCGGGCCAAGGCGGCCGTAGACGGGTCAAGGCGGCCCAAGTGGGGTGAAGGCGGGTTAAGGCAGCCCAAAGCGGGTCAAGGCGGGTCATGACGGCCCAAAGCGGGTCAAGGCGGGTCTAGACGGGTCAAGGCTAGGCGGGTCGAGGCGGGTCAAGACGACCCCTTAGCAGGTAAAGGCGGCACCTTGGCGGGTAAAGGCGGCCCCTTGGTGGCCCTAGGAGGGCCTAGGAGAGTCAAGGCGGCCCTAGCTGGGTCTAGGAGGGTGAAGGCATCCCTGGGGGGGGGGGGGTCAAGGCGGCCCTAGCCGGGTCTAGGGGGTCAAGAAGGCGAGCGTACGAGGGTTAAGACGGGTCAAGGCAGCCTAAGCCTGATCAAGGCATGCTAAGGCGGGTCAAGGAGTGCCAAGGCCAGGTTAAGGTAGTTGAAGGCGGGTCAAGGCGGCCGAAGGCAGGTCAAGGCGGGCAAAGGTGGGCCAAGGCGGGTAAAGGTGACCCCTTTGTGGGTAAAAGGGGCCCCTTGGTGGCACTAGGAGGGTCAAAGCGAGTCTAGGAGGGTGAAGGCTGCCCTTTAGCGGGTCAAGGCGGCTCCTTGGCGGCCCTAGGCGTGTCAAGGCAGCCGCTTAACCGCACTAAGAGGGTCTAAAAGGGTCAAGGCAGCCCCTTAGCGTATTTAAGGCGACCCCTTGGTGGGCCTAGGAGGATCAAGGCGGCTCTTGGAGGGTCAAGGCGACCCCCTTGGTGGGCCTCAAAGGGTCAAGGCGGGTCTAGGAGAGTTAAGGCAACCCCTTAGCAGGTCAAGGCGGCCCGTTGGTGGGCCTAAGAAGGTCAAGGTGGCCCTAGGAGGGTCAAGGCAGCGCCTTAGCCGGTCAAGGCGGCCTCTTGGTGGGCCTATTGGTGGGCCTACGAGGGTCAAGGCGGCTTCTTGGTGGGCCTACGAGGGTTAAGGAAGCCCCTTAGCGGGTCAAAGCTGCCTTCGACGGGTGAAAGCAGCCACTTAGCAGGTGAAGGCAGCCCCTTAACGGGTCAAGGTAGCCCAAGGTGGGTCAAAGCGGCCCTAGCCCCGTAATGCGGGCCTAAGAGGGTCAAGACGGGGCAATGCGGGTAAGGGGGATCAAGACGTGCCAAAGCGGGGTTAAGGCGGCCCAATGCGGGCTAAAGTGGCCCAAGGCGGCTCTTTAGCAGGTTAAGGCGGCCCCTTGGTGGCCTAGGCAGGCCTAAGAAGGCTAAGCCGGCCCCTTAGTGGCCCTAGGTGGGTTAAGCCGGCCTAGGAGGGTCAAAGCGGGTCAAAGGGGGCTAAGGCGGGTCAAGGCGGCCGAAGACTAGTCAAAGTGGCAAAGGTGGGCTAAGGCAGTTGAAGGCGGGTCAAGGCAGGGCAAAACGGCCTAAGGTGGGTCAAGACAACCCCTTAGCGGGCCAAGGCGACCTTTTGGTGGCCCTTGGTGGGCCTAGGAGGATCAAGGCGGCCCTTAGGAGAGTCTAGGAAGGTCAAGGAAACACCTTAGCGGGTCAAGGCGGCCCCTTGGTGGGCCTAGGAGGGTCAAGGCGAGTCTAGGAGAGTTAAGGCGGCCCCTTGGTGAACCCAGGAAGGTTAAGGCGGCCCTAAGAGGGTTAAGGCGGCCCCTTGGTGGGCCTAGGAGGGTTAAAGCAGCCCCTTAGCGTGTTAAGGCGGCCTTCGACGGGTGAAGGCAGCCCCTTAGCGGGTCAAGGCAGCCTAAGGGGGTTAAGGCGGCCGTAGCCGGGTCTAGGGGGTCAATGCAGGCCTAGGAGGGTCAAGGCGGGTTAAGGCGGCCCAATACGGGCTAAAGCGGCCCAAGGCGTCTCCTTAGCAGGTCAAGGCGGCCCATTGGTGGCCCTAGGTGGGCCTAAAAGAGCCAAGGCGGCCCATTGGTGGCCCTAGACGGGTTAAGGCGGCCCCTTAGCGGCCATAGACAGGTTAAGGCAACCCTAAGCGGGTTAAGGCGGCCTAATGCGGGTTAAAACAGCCCAAGGCAGCTCCTTGTGGCCCTAGGCGGGCCTAAGAGGGCCAAGGCGGCCCCTAGGCGGGTCAAGGCGGCCCTAGGCAGGTCAAGGTGGCCCCTAGGAAAGTCTAGGTAGGTCAGGGCGGCCCTATGATGGTCTATGAGGGTCAAGGCATCCCCTTAACAAGTCTAGGCGGCCTTAGGAGGGTCAAGGCAGCCGTGGGCGGGTCTAGGAGGGTCAAGGCGGCCCAAGACGAGTGAACACGGCTCCTTAGCAGCCCTAGATGGGTTAAGGCGGCCTCTTGGTGGCCCAAAAAGGGTGAACACGACCCCTTAGCGGCCCTAGACCGGTTAAGACGACCTCTTGGTGGCCCTAGGTGGGTTAAGTGACCTGTCAAAAGATGACGTTAGTGCAATTTAAAACCCTATAGTTGTAGTACATGTAAGTAGGGTATCGTTCTAGCCGGGGACACTAGGGAAGAATTTATTCTGTAAAACAAAGTCATTAGAAATATTCACACAATATATACATAAAGAATAAAATGGGGGATTGAAATCGGCAGAAAACAAAGAAAATAAAACAAAGGCAAATAATTACAAAGTTTGGTCACTTCAACGTTGTAAGCACTTCACAAATAAATTCCGATTAGCATGCAAGTATTTTTATGAAAGGTTAAATTATCTTATCTATGTTTTCACAATTGCAAGTTAATTCCAACCCTTAAGACTTCTCATGTGTTTAAGGTTGTCTTTGCGCTCAACCAAAAACTATGTGACTACTTAACTAAATTGTCTTTGCGCTCAATCTAATCAAGCAACACTTATCGTCCACGAGTCGTTGGAGACATGCTCGTTAGCAATGGCGTCACCCATCCTCGAACCCATGCAAATCACTCACCCTGCCTACCCTATGCAGCACCTAGAACCGAGTTGTCTTTGCGCTCAACTCGACCTAAAATACCACAGCATATTAAACTCCCCCCTAATGGCTAACTCGTGTACTTTGAATTGACCTAGGGTTCGATTATGTGATCAGGTGAGGATTAATTAACCTAACAATTACTAAACACATAAGCACAGATTCTTTACTTCTTTAATAATCCTAACATGCATACTAAACCGTTACACAACATGTACAATCATAATCAAGTCACAAAGAAGATCATACAATCACACATATCATATAAAACCCAAAACCAGAAAATATTTATCAATAAACTCAAAGTTCTTACACAGTAATTACAAACATAAACCATGGATGTCTTCATCCTTAACCTACCTATAAGGTTCGGCAAGGTTGAAAGGGAAATTGGTGGAAGATTACAGTGGAGGCAAGGAATGGTTCGGCTGTGCTTGTGTTTGCTGTGTAAGGGAGGGTTTTTAGG
>NC_020492.1:20349778-20351533 GCF_000184155.1 Fragaria vesca subsp. vesca | reverse complement strand
CCTCCTAGATCTCGAGATATGATTTTCCGAAGTAGATGTACGTTTTCTGGCAGATTCTGTCCGAAGACCAAAAACAATGTCTAGAAGTGTTCCTTCCTCTTCCGTGGCCTCACTTGTTGTCATTCATGAGTCCATTCACCATGATTCTTGATACGTAACGTTCATGTACCTGTCTTCTGCACATTTAAACAAGATACATCAAAACTGACAAGGTAACCCAATAACGAATCACGGTAAAACGTCCAAGTGATAGTCCAAAAACGGTTTTCATCATTTAAGTGCAATTTTCTGTATAAAAACGACTAGTAGTCACAACTCTACAGAAAAACCCTCTTGACTCTAAAATAAGTAAAAACAAACATACTAAGGCACAAACAAAGTGTAAATGGGGGTGAAAATCCATTAAGATCATGGCGTAAAAACGCACTTATCATTAAGGTGGCCTCTTGGCGGCCTAATGAGGGTCAAGGCGCCCCTTGGTGGCCTTAGGCGGGCCTAGGAGGGCCTAAGAGGGTGAAGGCAGCCCCTTAGAGGCCTTTAACGAGTGAATGCGGCATCTTGGCGGCCCTAGATGGGTTAAGGCGTCCTCTTAGTGAACCTAGATGGGTTAAGGCGGTCCTATGAGGGTCAAGGCGGCCCAAAACGGGTTAAGACGGGTCATGGCGGCCTTTTAGTGGACCTAGATGGGTTAAGGCGGCCCTCGGCCTCTTAGTTAACCTAGATGGGTTAAGACGGCCCTAAGAGGGTCAAGGCGGCTCAAGGCAGGTTAAAGCGGGTTAATGCAGCCCAAGGCGGATCAAGGCGGCCTAAGATGGGTCAAGGCGGCCCAAGGCGGGCGAAGGTGAGTCAAGGCGGCTAATTGGTGGCCCAAGACGGGTGAACATGACCCATTGGCGGCCCTAGATGGGTTAAGGCGGCCTCTTAGTGGACCTAGATGGGTTAAGGCGGCTTTAGGAGGGTCAAGGTGGCCCTAGGCAGGTCAAGGCGGGTCAAGATGGGCGAAGGCGGGTTAAGGCGGCCCCTTGGTGGCCCTAGGCAAGCTTAGGAAGGTAAAAGCGGCCCAAGGCTGGTCAATGCGTGTCAAGTCGGGTCAAGACAGCCTATGGCGGATCAAGGCATGCTAAAGCAGGTCAAGGTGGGTCAAGGCAGGGTCAATGTGGCCTACGGTAAGTTCAGGCGGGTCAAGGCAGCCCCTTAGCAAGTCAAGGCGGCTCCTTAGCAGGTCAAGGCGGCCCCTTGGTGGCCTTATGTGGGCCTAGAAGGGTCAAGGCGGCCCTTGTCAGGTCTAGGAAGGTTAAGGCAGCCCCTTAACGGGTCAAGGTGGCCTTAGACTGGTGAAGGCAGCCCCTTAGCGGGTCAGGGCGACCCATGGCGAGCCCATGCGGGCTAAGGGGGTCAAGGCGGGGAAATGCGGCCTAAGGCGGGTCAAGGCGGCCTCTTTGTGGCCCTAGGCGAGCCTAGGAGGGTCTAGGAAAGTGAAGGTAGTCCCTTAGCGGGTCAAGACGGCCCCTAGACGAGTCAAGGCGATCGCTTAGCCGTCTTGGGCAGATCAAGGCGGCCTTAAGAAGGTCTAGGAGGGTCAAGGCAACCCCTTTGCGGGTCACGGCGGCCCTTGGTGGGCCTAAGAAGGTCAAGGCAGCCTTAGGCAGGTCTAGGAGGGTTAAGGCATCCCTGTAGCAGGTCAAGGCGGCCTTAGACGGGTGAAGACAGCCCCTTAGGGGGTCAAGGCAGCCTAAAGCGGGTAAAAGCGGCACC